>NW_020175393.1:5485144-5506524 GCF_003031525.2 Neophocaena asiaeorientalis asiaeorientalis | reverse complement strand
CCTCAGGCCCCTCTGTGGTGTTGGGGGTGGGGAAGGTGTGTGGAGAAGGAGCTGGAGCACTGAGGGTGGAGCCAACCTGTCACCCCGCAGGCAGTACAGCCCCTACCCTTGGCTGAGGCCCCCGGATCCCCAGGCCAGTGCTTCCCTCTGAACCTTAAGAACTGAGCAGGGGTTGGAACTGTCTCTTTCCCATGGAATTTTCTAAAGGAGACAAAGCGATGCCAGAATTCACAAAGTCTGAACCCTTGACATTTTTATTCAATCCCTGCCAGACAGAAATGTTGCTTATTGGCTTTATCTTGGAGTAAAAAAGCACCATTTAAAAGTTGACAAAACTGGGCAGCTCTGGATACTTGTGGACTTTAATTAATTAAACATTTGTTTTCCTGCAGATCCTCCCCACTAGGGGGCTCTCCCAAAGTGGCCATTTTCAGTGAAGCCTCAGACCAGGGTGGGCCTCGGCTCCAGCTACTCCGGTGTTTTCACCTCACTCACAAGAAATGTTTTACACTTTCTTGCTCATTTGAATTTCAGATCGTCAGAGGTTCAAGCAGAACCTAAAAATACTGACAAGCCTTGTGGACCGAGGCACTGTAAAATGATCTCCAGGTGTGCAGCCTCAGGCAGCGCCATGCGTGTACACGCTATCCAGACTGACACGTCTGTTCCCGGTGCCTGCCCACCAGCAACAAGCCCCAGGCAGATGTGTCCAGGGAGGAGGTAAATCAGAGAATGCACCTTGATATTTTTAACCAAACAGCAAACAGAGCCCACCCAAGGCCTCCCAAAGCTCCCTGAGAAACCTAGGTAACAGAGCCTCCAAATCTCAGGTCAATAGGTACCATTTTGCTATCTGAAGTGTCTACTTCAAACATAAACAACAAATGTACCTGACTCGTGTCTGAAATAACCAGGCAAGCGCATTAGAAGAAAAGAATCACATTTTTCCAACAACAAAAAAGTTTCTTAAAACTCAGGACAGCTAACTGACCTCACGGCTCACTTGTAAGTACATGTTAGGAACAGCAGGTGGGTACAGGAAAGCCTGTTGGAAAGCATTAACCATTTATACTCCCACCAGCAGCAATGCCTGGATTACACCATGTCCGCTGACCCAATCAATGCCCAAGGCGGAATCTGTAGCACAGAAATGCATTAAAAGATCTTAATGCATTTTATTTCATCAGGCCCATGGTACAGGCAAAGCAGCCACAGGTGTTTCGGGAATGGAACGCGTCTGTTTTACATTCTCCTCCATCCCTGACTTTGCATGGAGGAGGGAAAAGCAATCACACTCCAAGAAAAAGAACTGGATCGTGGCTCACTGAGTTAGCTCACACAGTGCTCGGCTGGGCTGGGGGGGAGAAAGGGTGGATGGACAGAGTCAGCTGCCCAAGGAGCTGGAACCAAAGCCACAGTGAACCACCAAGCAGGCATCAGTCTCTTTTCCAAGGGGAAGGAGAGCATGCAGTTTAGAAGAGCCCAGTGTACTCAACAGTTTAGTAAAAACCACAGAACAATACCAAGACAGCTCTAAAGCAGAAGCAATCACTTTCCCCCAATCAATGAAAACATCAGTTAGATACAAGCGAAACACTACAACAAAAAGCACTGTGACAGAAGGCAAAGATACACAAGCCCACGCAAAGAGCACTCGCGAAGGCCCTGGGAGCAGCCCGTGGTGAAGGGGAGCCGCGCTGTCACGGCCCAGCTTCACGAAGCTCCCGACACGGTGTGTGCGCACGTCAGTTCCCAAGTATAGAAAAATCCACCATTCTCGGTGTCCTTTATTGCCATCTCTTCAGACTGCTTCATTCTTGCAAAAACTCTGACCTCCTTCCTTTCGTCCGTGGGGAATGTTCGCCCTGTCCCAGGAACATCTCCTTCTACCACCCGACGTCCAGAGAACAAGTCTTCCACCCTTCATTCCTGCCTCCACCCAGGAAAAGCCTACCCTATTTTTACCACAGGGTGTGTGTGGGAGGTAGGGGTGGGCCGGGCCTGGGGTCCAGGTGCCCGCATCAGGAAGGAAACTGTGCCCTCAGCTTTGACCTGAGAACCCTCCCCCAGCAAGCTCTGTAACCCCTCGGTGCACGAGGAGAAGGGGGCTGGCTGCAGGCTCACGTTGTGCTAGGCTGTTTTACCCAGAGATGAACATATATTTTAAAACTGAGAGAAAATGGCTCAAGGCAGCTTCTGCCACAGGAATAATGACTTGCTCTTTCAAACATTTCCTTTCAGTAGCTGAAAGCAAGCAGCCAGCGTCAGCCTCCTAGGAGCCGGGGCACTTTGTAGCATCCGAAAGCCCTAGAAGGTGCTTGCATGCCTGGCCTCCTCTTTCCTCTGCCCACCCCCACCTCCCTGGGGCCTCAGGAGAATAGTGAGGTACAAGCAGGAAACTTCTTTTTTGGGGGAGACCTTATCCTCCTCTCCGCAGGCTCCTGATTTGTTGGCCTGCTCTTTATTTCCTTGTCCTGTAAAAGATTATCCTCTCAGAGAGGTCTCCTAGAAAACCAACTCCAAAGCTGCAGTGGAAGCAAAAAAAGGGCCAAACCCATCCTACCCAAGAGCAGCCGAGGGCAAAGCTTGGGCCCACGGGGGCAACTTAGTTAAAGCCAGGCTCCTCACACACGGCTCAGCAGAGAACTGTGGCCTGTTTCGCCACCCCTGAAGGCTACACTGGCAAGAGCCAGTTCATCCAAGTCCAGAATGGCCAAGTGGCAATACCATCAGGGGACACCAGACTGCAGATGCCATGCGTCTCTCTAGAACAACACCTGGAAAAGAGAGGAATACTCACCCCATTTTTCTCTGCTGGCCTTTCAACAATCCACATACTGGGGTCACAGGGGAGGACAGAGATGACAGACCGGCGTTGGGAGAAACCTCTGGCTTAGTCCCACCCCTGCTGCTATGGCATGTCCCTTAGGGCAACCTCAAGTTCTCTTTCTGGATAATTCAGTGAGGATCTTGTGCTCTGGAGCCCAAGTACTGGATTCGTGTTCCAGCTGCACTGCTTTGACAGTTATGTGCTGCTAGTAAGCCATTTAGCCTTTCAGACCTTCAGGTGTGTCTCCTATAAACGGGGTTGTTACGGGCACTAAAGACTAGAGCAGCTGAAGCCTCGACTCAAGGAAGGTTGGCTGTTACCAAGATAGCTCTTCCAGCTGTTGTTGCCCCTCACACCTTACACAGTACAACTCACTCAGCTGGTTTCAAGGCTGGGTGCCCCCTCCTCCCCTGCTCCTTCCCCCTACTCACATGGCTTTCTTTCTGCTACACAACATTTTACACAAAGAAAATTTCTTTACACAAAGAAAATCCGCCTTCCAATGCAGGGGATGCAGGTTCAATCCCTGGTGGGGAAACTAAGATCCCACATGCTGTGGAGCAACTAAGCCCGTGTGCTGCAACTACTTAGCTCACGCGCCTCAAGGAGCCCACGTACCATAAACTACAGAACCCATGTACCCTGGAGCGTGCGGCCACAGCTCGAGAGAGAAAACCCACAAGCCACAACTAGAGAGATGCCCATGCACCACAACAAAAGATCCTGCATGCCACAACTAAGACCTGACACAGCCAGAGAAAAAGAGAGGAGGGAGGGAGGGAGGGAGGGAAAGAAGGAAGTACATTTTTAAATGTATAAAAAATAAAAGAATATTTACTGCTGGTAACTGTGCCCTCGCCCCCTTTCCTGGAGAGGACCACCACCACACAGTTTACTTCCAACCACCTGGGTGAACAGGGTACAGCGAACGCAACGTAAAGATGATTACTGTCTGGCTCTGGCTTTGGATGTATTTTTTAAATTTTTTTGCAGTAGCAAGTTTACTTTCCTAATTATGCTTTTCTATTGCTGTTATTAATATGAGCCTATATTTGCTGAGCTCACTCTGAGAGGCAACCCAGAAATGTCCAAGATGGCATTAGATGCTTTCTTGGAATTAAAACTTTGCTGTAGCTCATGATCACAAATATGCCGAGTACAGATAATGAAGAAGTGAACGTAAACACACAGGTTCCCACTGACATTCGCTTCCTGTTCTACCCTAGTATTTTGGTCAATTACTCCAGATTCCAAGGAAAATTAATCCTGGGGTAGCAGTTCAGTTCAAGGGAAGAGCAATTTAATTGATGCAAGAGAATTAACACAAAGCTGGCCCTTTAATCTGTGCGTCTGGAACTTTCCCCCTTCCTGGTCAATCTGTAACCGAGGTGCACAGCGCTGAAGAACACATGTCATCATATGTATTAATCACAAGGATGCACAGACTCCATCACGTGCGACTCGGAGCTTCTGTCTCCCACTGGACAGCTACAGCCTGTTGCTGCACAGCGGGTGTCCTCACGACGATCCAGGGAGGAAGAGGCCCGCTCCTGAGCTCCCTGAGGAGCAAATGGGCTGCCACTAGTTAAGCCTCCTTGACCCACAGCAAATGTCTTCAACGGCCACAGCCACCGCCTGCTACCTCCCACTCTACGGCGTAACAACAACCCATCTCCTGCATTACAAGCAGTATCTTGACCGATACCTAACAGAAAATTTGGCTTGAGAAAATCATCTGACACCTGCATGAACACTTCCCCCAGCTCCCCCGCAGCCCCGGAGTACTTTTCTGGAGGACTCATTGGAATAACTACAGCAGGCCTGGCTGGCTGCTGCAGAAGAGAGCCACTGGGGGAGATCCCCACAGGCCAGGGTCACCTGTCTCCCAAGTATCCACCAGGTACTGTACATTTTACATGTACAGCAGTTGGTGAGGTACCCAAAGCAAAGAGGGGCACTTCTTGTCGTCCCCTCTGTCCAACCATGTCCCAGGCACTGGGGTAGAAAATAAACTAGACAGTTCGGTGGCCCAAACTCTCAACTCCACAGGGGACAACAGAGAAAGAGAACATCTTTCAAATCACAGGAGGAAATAAGCAGCAGCCCCTCCCAAGCTCACACTACCCCATGAGTCAATGCCGGGATTCTCCACCACCACCACACCTCAACTTCTGCTCTCTTCCCTTTTCTTTTTTGTGCCTCAGTAACTATGGTTGCCTTAACTCCTGATCTGACAGCAGAGGGTGTTTTCTGGACTGCAGGCTCGAGGGCAGGTCAAATTTGGTGATGTTGAGTACCCACACCAAGCAGCCTCTATATGCTGCTGCCCTCACCTCTCTGCAAAGCCTGCAGTAAATGACTTCATTCCCTACTGGGTTCTGCCTAACTCCGAACAGGGATGGGAATAACATCTTAACAAATAAGGAGACGTGGAAAGGTGAGAAATTTCCTAGACAAGCCAGCTGATCCAATTACTTTAGGCACTTCTCCAGTAAATTATAGGGTGGACTCATTTACCCTTTTCAGTTTGTGGCCTCTGAACTCTGCTCCAATATCTCACGGTCAGTCTTGACCACCCACATCTGCAGTGTGACAGCTCCTCTCCCACCAGCTAGGAGAGCACCAGCTCTCAGCACTTCCTCCCTGCCTCACCAGCACTTGTTTCTTTTCAGTCTCTGGGTCTCATGCCCTTCGTGGCTCCGTCCCAGGGACCCAGCCCCCTGGCAGGGTGACTTGGAGTCTCAGAGGCTGAACAGTTCTAGCAACAGCAGACACTGTGTGAGAGCCAACAACCCTCCACCACTGTGCCTGGGGCTCTGGCTAGTGGGCGGCCTTCTCCATATCTGCCTTCCAAAAAACAGCAGCACCCCGTCCGCCAAATGCAAGTTCTCTTTTGGTAACGCTGGCTACAAAGTCAACCAACACTGCAGAGCTGTGCTGCTATCTGCCACAGTCTTATTCAGGCTCATTTCCGACAACAAAGCAGCAAAACTTGAAGCGGCAAGGCTTTTCCTGGAGTCTGCATCTTCAGGGGCCAAGAGGTGAGGAGTAAAGACTATCGTGTGATCTTGTCAGAACCTCAGTCTGCTTAGCTAAAAGCACTTTCCAGAAGCAAAAACAAACTTCACTGATATTGATCTCTTCAGAGGAAAGGTCCTACAGAAATCTCACCTAATAAATAAAGGATTCAAGCTCCAGTGGTGCGCTGTCAGTCCAGGAAGGGAAAGAAGCTATCAGACTCAAGGAGTCAAGAGTATTTATTGGTCATCTGTGCACTGTTTACAGAGCTCTATTCTAGGGGCTGGGTGGAGGAGAAGGGGAAAAAAGAAGTCACTAGTCTCCAGACAGCTGGAGACGCACAGAGAAGAAAATGATGAAGGACACAAGAAGCAAAGCAAGAAATCAACTGCAAATAAAATCAATACAATCCAGCTATGTGTAATAAATCGGGGGCACTGAGGAGAGGTCAACTGCATAAGGTATCCTGGAGGAGGTAAGTTTTCAAGGAAAATGAGGACATGAATTCGCACTCAGGAGAAAATGGAACAAACACGTCAATGAGAATTAAGTGCCACTGTGTCTCTCATTATCCAGGCGCAGTGGGGGACAAAAAAGGGGCAATGCCATGGACCCTGTCCTCCAGAAGCATCGCATCTAGATGGAGCAACAAGTGGCACATGGAACAGTGGTTCCCAGACAGGAGGCCGCATAAATTGTTACCAATGAATGTTTCCTTGAGATGGGGAAGTGCTCAAGGAACTGCTAAGAACTATACAGCTGAAAATAGAGACAACTCATGCTGCAGTCATACCCTCACTGTTTAGGGCACCCCATGGGCCAGTGTGGGAACATGAAAAAGTGGTGAGATTCTGGCAGCTCAACAGACCTGGGTTCAAGTGCTCCCTAATATTTCTGAGTTACTTAACTTCAAAGCTTGAGTTTTCACCTCTGTAAAAAGGGAGTACCGTCTGTCCAACCATGCTTTTGTAAGAGTCAAATGATATAACACAGTTGCAGGCATCCAGCACATAGCTGGTGCTCAATAAAGCTGTTCTTAAAAGATTATTGTTTTTGTTTCTTATGGATGTATTTTATTTATTTATTTTTTGGCTGCGTTGGGTCTTCATTGCTGCGCTCCGGCTTTCTCTACTTGCGGTGAGCAGGGGCTACTCTTCGTTGCAGTGTGCGGGCTTCTCTTTGCAGTGGCTTCTGTTGTTGCAGAGCACAGGCTCTAGGTGCGTGGGCTTCAGTAGTTGCAGCACATGGGCTCAGTAGTTGTGGCTCACGGGCTCTAGAGTGCAGGCTCAGTAGTTGTGGCACATAGGCTTAGTTGCTCTGAGGCACGTGGGATCTTCCCAGACCAGGGCTCAAACCCTTGTCCCCTGCAGTGGCAGGTGGATTCTTAACCATTGCGCCACCAGAGAAGCCCTAAAGCTGTTCTTCTTCCTTCACCCAGAGGATCACAACTGCAGTGGTACAGGGTTCACCCAATCACTCATTCAGGCAACACTGCACACCAGGTACTATGTATCAGGGGCGGAGAGCTACTAAAGAACACAATATGGTCCCTGTCCTCCAGTGCTTATGGTCTGGGAGGAAGTACAGACATGCAGTCAATTTCAGTATGTTCTGAGAACTACAGCAACAGAGGCCAACCATGGACTCCACAGAAGACTTCTGAGCAGTCCCACAAGGAGATCAGCAGGTGAAAGGTTTTATTAAGAAGACTCTCATATTTTGTGACGGCCTCTGATGAGGAAAACCATGGGGATAAGCACTGAGCCCAGTCTGGCATTCCTGTACCCACCCTGCCCTTGATGTCCCCACACTATTCTTCAGTCCCTGTGAATGAACTTGCTACTGGAAGGAACTGAGGTGCTGGAAAGCCAAAGCCACTGTGTTCAAATATCTGAAGAGAAGCCTTGCAGGAGAGGAAGATGATTTGTGACAGGTCTCTCCAGAGGGCAGAGTGAGGAGGAATGAGGACATGTCATGTACGGAGGCTGGTTTTAGTTCAACGGAGGAAGCACCTAGTCAGTCTAAGCTGCCTGCAACAAGACAGGCCTCACTCCCTCCAGGCTGGAGATGTACATGGTGGCTGGATTACCTGCCAGGGCAGGGCAATGCTGATGTAGTTTCTGCAGCATTAGTTCAGGGAGTTGGACTGGCACCAGATGGATAACTTCTAAGTCCCTTAAGTGCTTGGACTCTGTGTCAGAGAGTGATAGGTTTGTTAGGCAGGAGTGAGAGACTGGTGTGGTTATACACAGTAGGTCTGTGACCTGTAGTTTCTGTGAGCCCCAAAGAGCCCATCTTATTCATGTGCAAGATGAATCACCAGTTTTATTTAGGCAAATATACCCATCCCCAAAGCTGAGTATTTAATTAAACCAAAAGCAAATAATTTTAATCAGACCAAGCAAGCAATGCTGCTCTTATAACAGACCTGTCTCGCCTGATATTTCCCCCTCTACCAATAAAAATTCAAGGCAGATAAAAGTATGTAAAAATAAATAATGCTAATCCCCCTCTACCAATAAAAATTCAAGGCAGATAAAAGTATGTAAAAATAAATAATGCTAAGGTTTTCTCTCCAAACCTTATTCCTTAAGTCAAGTATTCCATTGGGAAACCCTCAGGTTGTACATGTACGCCAGCATCAAGAATTTCCATGGAGGGCTTCCCTGGTGGCGCAGTGATTGGGAGTCTGCCTGCCAATGCAGGGGACACGGGTTCGAGCCCTGGTCCAGGAAGATCCCACATGCCGCGGAACAACTAAGCCCGTGCACCACAACTACTGAGCCTGCGCGTCTAAAGCCTGTGCTCCACAACAGGAGAGGCCACGACAATGAGAAGCCTGTGCACCGCGATGAAGAGTGGCCCCCGCTCACCGCAACTAGAGAAAGCCCAGGCGCAGAAACGAAGACCCAACACAGCCAAAAATAAATAAATAAATATTTTTTTTTAAAAAAAAGAAGAATTTCCATGGAGACTGGGCCAGACATTCTCCCATTCACCTGCTTAGGCCTGCCTTCAAACACTACCACAAAAGGACGTTCCCCTAAAGAAAACCAGCAGGCTCACCAGAACACCACATTTCACTGACTTCTAATTTTTTCTTGTATGTTATTACAAGAAATAATAACAGATGGGGTACCTACTGTAGGCCACATAACTCTAACAGGGGCAGTGGGAAGCTACAGAACAACACATGGTCCTGCTCTCTGAGTATTTTAGAATCTAGCAGGAGAGAGGAGACCAGTGGAGGAAGGCATGTGTTAAACACTCAGAAGATGTAAATCTCTGATTGAAAGAGAATGGAGTTGCCTAGATCTGACATAAAACCTCTGATGTGCATGACCTCATTGGAAATTTCTAGTAACTATTTTGTCTTAAATTACCTTTACATTTCCTATGAAGAAATGAGCTACTAAGTGTATAGACAGTATATCAAACTTTGGGGTATACTAGAATTGCCTGAGCAACTGCATTTCTGCTTTCCAAAGACGCATCCCCACCTACTCAGGGACTCTGAAGTGCTGGTCTGAGGCCCGCACTTTTTAAGAAGTTCTACTCAAGGGCTTCCGTGGTGGCGCAGTGGTTGAGAGTCCGCCTGCCGATGCAGGGGACACGGGTTCGTGCCCCGGTCCGGGAAGATCCCACGCGTTGCGGAGCGGCTGGGCCCGTGAGCCATGGCCACTGAGCCTGTGCATCTGGAGCCTGTGCTCCTCAACGGGAGAGGCCACAACAGTGAGAGGCCCGCGTACCTCAAAAAAAAAAGAAGTTCTACTCAAGAGGGAGTCACATAAGAATATAGTATGATGACAGAGAGTGTTTACTAGCAGATATCTGCATACAATGTACTAAACACAAATTAGTTTTAACTACACACATAAAAGGCCCAAGAAAGAACATTTCTTTAGCAACACCTTTGTGAACAATTTGATATCAATTCTGAAAGAAATAGTATTTTAATCCTGTTATTTTGACTAAATACTATTTTTACCACAACTGGTCTAATTTGGTGACATTTTGCTGTGAAGAGTCCATATAAGAGTCCCAAGTCCTGAACAAGGTTCTGGAGGCTGAACTAAGAGGAAGTTAAGAGAGTCAGGTGGGGCTTCCCTGGTGGCGCAGTGGTTGGGAGTCCGCCTGCCGATGCAGGGGACGCAGGTTTGTCGGTGTACCAAAAAAAAAAAAAAAAAAAAAAAAAGAGTCAGGTGTATTAATCTGGAGGAAAGACCAAGAAATCTTCTGGGTACTTCAGAGGAGATAAGAACAGAAGTCCCCCAGGGATGGCCAAGAATATGTGACAAGAAACTGTAGTCAGTGGGGGCTGAAAGCTATGCTGGAGGGAGGGAGAGTGGGCTCTGCTATGAGCAGTTATGTTGGTCAGAAACTCTTCAGCAGTCCTTGAGTTTCAGATCAAAGCCTGCGTGAAATACCAACATTTAGCACACAGGTGTGATATGAGGCTAGTGGCAACTTTTCTGGCCTTAGTTTCCTCGTTTACAACAAACAAACAAACAAAAAAATGGGGGAGGGGGCGTTGGACTAAATGATTGCTAAGGCTTCTTCTCATCTTGGTGGTATGTGATTCTATTACCTATCTACCCACAATTTTTTTGTGATTTTGTACTGTAGTAATAAAAGCATTTAATTCAAACAAAGCATTTCTCAGTGTGGTTTGCTTTCATTATCTCAAGTGAGAATAACCCAGAACGGCATCTTGGGTTATAAATCTGTTACAATTTTGGTTTTGAAAAAAGAGGAGTGCCCTCAGGTCACAGGCTTTCCCCACTATGGCTGGACAGACACGTTATGACTCTGAACAAAGGGCATGTGTTTCAACTGTAAGCATGGGACAGGAGAAGTCTTTAAAACACGCCTTTCTTCACCTTTTTTAGGTCACATCGTAGCTCACCATGAGCTGTATCAGCTGTTTTGGGAGAATGTATTTGAACATTTCCTGTTTTCCTACAATGTATTCCACAGGTAACAACTATTAAACTTTGTCAGGATGGAGAAGAGCTATGCAAAATCTACAGCTAAATCAGACATAAATGGTAAAAAACTGAATGCTTTCTATGTAAGATCAAAGAAAAGGCAAGGAAGTTCATTCTGAACACTTCTATTCAACTTCATGCGAGAGGTCCTAGCCAGTGCAATAACACAAGAAACAGAAGTAACAAGCATACAGATTGGAAAGGGGTAAAACTGCCCTTATTTGCAGATGGCATGATCATGGATACTGAAAACCCTAAGGGAATCTAGTGAATTTAGTAAGGCTGCTAAATTTATCTTTAGTAAGATAAATTTACTCTTTATCTTTAGTAAGATAAAAGATCATATACAAAAACCGGCTGCACTTCAAAGTGGCAGCAAAGAACGATCTGAAAATAAAATTTTAAAATTCTATTTACAATAGCATCAAAAAACTAAAATACTTATGAATAAATTTAACAAAGAATGGAAACTGAAAAATATAAAACACTGCTATGAAATTAAAGAAGACTTAAATAAGAGGAGAGACATATCATATTCATAGGTTGGAATATTGTTAAAATGGCAATTCTGTAAATCTTTTTGAAATGGGCAAGATATCTGAAGTATAAACAGACTCTTCAGAAAAGAAGATATATGAGTGGCCAAAAGGCATATGAAAAAGATGCTTAACGTCACTGGTCATTAGAGAAATGAAAATTAACATACGACAGTGAGATGGCACCACACAACCACTAGAATAGCTAAAGTTAAAAAGAATGACAGTATTAAATGTTGGCCAATCATGGAGAAATTGGAACCCTAATACACTGCTGATGGGATTTTCTTAGAAAATGACCATTCAACCTGGCAATTCTACCTCTATGTATTTACCCAAGAAAGTAAAACATATGTCCATACAAAGACTTCTGCATGAATATTTATAGCAGCTCTACTCATAATATCCCCAAACTGGCAACAACCCAAACGTTATGTCAAATGGTAAATGGATAAACAAATGTGATTATCCATACAATGAAATAATACTCAACATTAAAGAGGAATGAACTACTGATATGTAACAACATGGACGAATCTCAGAAACAACATACTATGTGGACACACAAGACTGTATATATATACTGTTTGAATCCACTGATGCTAAAATTCTAGAAAAGGCAAAATTATATCAACAGAGGCAGATCAGTGGCTGCCTGGGGCTAGGGTAGGAGAGTGTAGTGACTGACTGAAAATGAGACACGTGGGAACTGTTTGGGGTAATGGAAATATTCTAAAATTTGAATTTGGTAAGGGCTGTACAACTTAAAGTTACTAAAACTCACTGAACTATAAAACAGGTGAATTTTATGGTATGTAAATTATATAAAATCCAAAAAACACACACGTATAACACACACCTTGCTAGGCAAAGAACTAACTAAAATTATCTACTCTTAGAATTTAAAAAATTCATTTCCTTTTACAATAAGCCATCTTTTTCTCTCCATAAAGAAATATCCTAAAAAAAAAAGAAATATCCTAAAACAGGGTAATCTATCCAAGTAGTTTTTGGTGGTGGTGGTTTTTTGTTTTTTTTTTTTTTTTTTTTTTTTGCGGTACGCGGACCTCTCACTGTAGTGGCCTCTCCCGTTGCGGAGCACAGGCTCCAGACGCACAGGCTCAGCGGCCATGGCTCACAGGCCCAGCCGCTCCGCGGCACGTGGGATCTTCCCGGACCGGGGCACGAACCCGTGTCCCCTGCATCGGCAGGCGGACTCCCAACCACTGCGCCACCAGGGAAGCCCTATCCAAATAGTTTTGATTAAATTATGATTGTGTTGTTATTGCTAAGACTGGACTATAGAAATAGTTGCAAATTTGCTATCCAGATGGAAAATATTCACTTCATGGGACAAGGGTCTGCTGGTTTGCCTGTCGGTAGGGTATGAGTGGGGAAGTGACACAGGCTTCAGTAAATGTGCTCTGCACATTTTGTATTTTAAAAGCTTGGTCTTTGATGCTCCTTTGCTGGGGAGGGGAGCTCTTCATGTTTCTAATATCTCTCTACAGCCTTGTTAAAGGACATATGGTAGCTTTGGATCTCTGGGACGTGGTAAACTAATGGGCCAAATATGTGGAGCTAGTGTTCAGTAAAGGTTTGATTTGTTTTGCTCTAACACCTCAACTTGCAATTTAGAGGAGCAGCAGAGGGACTAATCTGTTTGGTTTTAGACCAGAACTCTTACACATTAAAGATTAAATGGGGACCACAAATAAGCATACTCTTGTTTAGGTGAAAGTACAGTGAGCGTGAAAGGAAGAGAGCAGCAAAGGGAGAAAATTTTCTCAATTTGCCTCAAGACTTTCAATTACTCTTAGCTCTCATATATACAGTAACTCCCATCAAAGGTTTTCTGTTGCTGCTGTTGTTTTTGGTTTTGCTTTTGGGAGGGGGAGCAGGCACCTCCTTCTCTTGAGCCATAAGGTAACATAACACCCAGCTGCTGTCTCAGAAGTGCTGGAAAAACTTTAGCCTTTCACTGCCAGACTCAGCATAAAACAACAGGAGCTCCTAGAGGGCTGGGATCTTGGTCACCACACTCTCTATACAACACACTGCAGAGCATGGACTCGATACTCAACGGCAGTAATGATAACACCTAACTGGCCAAACCAATTTGTTCATGATAAAGGATCTCAGGTGTTTCCATGGATACTAGGGTTTTCTGACAGATCCAGGCTAGAACTCTGTACACAGAATAAGGCCTTTTATAAGAAAATATAGCCTCGCTTTCTTTGAGACACAGGACAGAATGCCAAATGTCCCTGACAGTTTTAAATCACACTTGGAAGAGAGTTAAAATAAAGGCCTAGATGTGGGCTTATTTGTGGTGGTTTCTGATGCTGGTGGACTGGACCAGCCTGGTAGTTTCACGTCACCTACATGCTTCATGATCACCACAGCTCCTCGCCCCACACTCGACCTCAGAATATCACTACCTGTTCACCACTCAGTCAGTCCACTGTACTGGACGGGGACGGCTGTGACACGTGCACATTCCTTTCCACTTTGTGAATCAGTTCACATTCTCCCTAGATCGTTCCTCTAAGAAGATTCAACAGCCTCCTGGGCTTTCCTGTGTGCTTAATTTTTTTAAAAAAAAGTCAAATTAGATCGTGTTGACCACATTCAAACCACTGATAGCTTTTCACTGCAAACCAATGTCCAAACCCTACAGCCTGGAATCTGGAATCCCTTCCCTCCTTTTCTAGCAGTCTCTCCTCACTCAACCCCAAGTCTCCATCGGGCTGCACAGGGGTCACCTGCAGAACACCAGCTTGGTCCAAGCATCCCCTCTTTCTGCACTTCTAAGTCCCACCCTTCCTTTAATGCCCCTATTGTGGAAGCCTGTCCAGAGTCTTCCAGTTGGAATTAATCTCTCCCTCCCCATATTCCTATAACATATGGCTTGTACCTTGAGGCTACCCTGGATGCCACTTATTTCATGCATGTGCCTGCCTTCCACTCAGGACCAGCAAATTCCTACTCTGAATGCCTATTTAAATCAGCTTGGGGATCTTGGAAAAGTGGCTGATTCCAGGACTAAGCAAGTACAAGATGCGTCCAGAACACATCATGTTAGGCCAGAGAGTAAGAAAATGCTTTTTAAAAAATGGGAGGCAGGGACTTCCCTGGTGGCACAGTGGTTAAGAATCCACCTGCCAATGCAGAGGACACGGGTTCGATCCCTGGCCCAGGAAGATCCCTCATGCCGTGGAGCAGCTAGGCCCATGTGCCACAACTGCTGAGGCCCGCCTGCCTAGGGCCTGTGTTCCGCAACAAGAGAAGCCATCGCAGTGAGAAGCCCGTGCACCGCAATGAGGAGTGGCCCCCGCTCCCTGCAACTGGAGAGGGCCCGCGCACAGCAACGAAGACCCAACGCAGCCAAAATTAATTAATTTTTAAAAAAAACAAAACAGGAGGTATGTCACAAAAATACAGAATTCAGCTTGAAGGAATTTCCACCGGCCAAATCTGAGACAATTTGAGCAACAAAATAATTAAATACAGTAATGAATTATAAACCACTGAAAAATATAAGAGCCCAATGAGTCCAAACCAATAAGAGATAAATAAATGGGGGAGGAGAATGCTCAGTGCAAATGGTAAATGCAGGAGAAGGAGTGGAGTTAGCAAAGTATCATTTTGCAACCATCATAGTAAAGATTGGTTCAGGCAAGAATCATCAATGGATGCTAAATCTAGGAGACCTTTTTGATGATGATCAGGACATTTATATAGTCAAAGTGTTTCCCACAGATTGCTTACTAGTTGCAACGGCAAAAATACTATTTTTAGAGACATCAGGCAACACCTAGACTGGGTGAATGAAGCAAAATTAACATCAATAATGAGATGCAGATAAACATCCGTGCCTCCCAATGAAGAACCCTGAGGGGGACACAACATCACCCAGGTAGCATTCTGGCTGGGAATATATAACCTGAATCTAATCATGAAGAAACATCAGACAACCTCCAAACAAGGAGTGCTCTATTTAAAAAAGTGGGGGGTTGGGAAGGGTAAGCAGAGGAGGGTGGAGAAATGTAGCCTTCAAAATGTCAATATCATTAAAAACAAAGAAAGGCAATGAAAATGTTCCAGCTTAAGAGTCTAAAAGAGACATGACAACTAAATTCAACACTTGATCATGGACTGGATTCTGTACTAAAGGGAGGAAAACGCTTTTATGAAGTATATTATTGGATCAACTAGCAAAGCTAGAATATGGACAAGAGATCTGATAAAAGTATTTATCAGTATCAATTTACTGAAGCTGATAACTGTGCTGCGATTATATAAAATAACTATTCTCAGGAAACATTCATTGAAGTTTATAGGGATAAAGGGTCACAATGTTTGCAACTTACTTTCAAATGGTCCAGGACAAACTTTTAATTTCCAAAATGTAAAAAAAAAACAATACCCAGAAACCTTTTCTGATTTAATTGTTAAGTGTGAGGCCCAGACATTCTATATTTTAGAGGCTTCCCAGATTGAGAAGCTCCTAGAGCAGTGGTTCTCAAAACATGGTCCTCAGACCAGCAGCATCAGTTATTACCTGGGAACCTGTTAAACAGGCCCACTGAGTCAGAAGCTCTGGGGGTGGGCCCAGCAGACTGTGTTTTAACAGCCCTCTGTGCAATTCTGATGCCCACTTAAGTCTGAAATCACTGACCTAAACTATGAGCTCCTACATTCTGTATTCTACCTCCTATATTCCCCACAAAACCTTGCAAAATGCTTTATGAAAAATCACATCTCAATAAATGCTAGCTGAATTTAGCTTGACAGTGAATGAAAAGGCAGAAATGACCACTGAGGCACTTTAAGTCGATAAACTAAAGGTCCCAGCTAAAGCATCACTCTGAGTTTCTAAAGGGAATATAAAATTTATTTTGAAAGCACTAAACGAAGTCAGACTACTCAAGAGGTTAGTAAAAGCACTGTTGTCCCAAAAGGGAGCATATCATCTTACAGTTTAAGTCACTGTCAACTGAAAACATGCCATAACTTTCGCAAGTTCTTAGACTGGTATTTAAAAATTAATTCTGTGGTTCTGGGAAGCAATGCATAGCGATTAAAAAGCCATGCGGTATGCATCATGCAAGATCTGATTAGAAAACACAGTATCCACGTGGCTGTGCTGTGGCCCAGATTGGATGAGGATGGCCAGATTTCAGAACACCCTCCAGGTGGCCTTTGGACAGACAAGACCCCTGTAAAGACAATGAGCTGATCAATTTGCCTACTGAGTAGAAAATGAAACAAATAAATCTATTTTTATGCAATTGTTTTCCATCTTGAGAAGTTAAACTGCTGAAGATACGCTAGGATGCAGGGTATCATCCCAGCCTCACCACATGCTTTTACTGATTGGCACCCAGAAAGATTTCACAGGAAAAGGGTGTTACTATGGTATTGTTGATGTAAAGGTTATCTAGTCACAGCGAGGCAGAGGAGAATTCATCTTCAAAATTCACCTCCTTATTGAAAGCCCATGGAGTGTCTTGGCAATTAACAATTCCTATCACCTCTAGCTGTTCCCTATGTGAGAAGGCTCAGAACTCGCCTTACAAATTGCTCTTTTGAAGATCAAAGGGGAGCTGAATGTGTCTGTGTGCTCTCGATGAGACTGTGATTTAATGGAATTTTTAGAGAAGGCTTGCTGGCAGTGTTTGGATGACAGCCCCAGGCGGAGGATTCAGGGGAGCTTGGCCACTCTTCCCTTTGGAGCGTCTTCCCTGTCTTTAATTGGCACCTCATTAGAAATTAATGAAAATGACATCCTCTGTTCTTCCTGCTCTAGGCATCGAATGCTACAAAAAGGCCCATCACAATTCATAACACATTCAATTTATATAGCAACGGCTCTTAAGCATTATTTATGAGATGTGAATTTCTTGTCAGCAGTTAATAACCTGTACAGAGTGGAAGGGGAATGGAAAAAAAGATTGTGAATACATATAAAAAAAAAGATTTTCTGCAGTGGAAAAGTGTTCTGTTTGAGTTCAAACCGCCCTCCTGAATCTGCACTTTCAGTAGTAAATTACTGTGTTTCCCGTCTTCCAAAACCTTCCAGGGCAGTCAAACGTCTCCCTAGCACTCCATGCGGCCTCAAGGAAATAACTGTACAACTCACCTTTTCCTAGAGATCCAAGCAGACAGGCAGGAGGAACACAAGAGATATTTGTCAGGGACAGTCCCAGAGGTGTGTGTTCCCATTACTGTCCTTCGTCTTTTAAAATGTGGCAGCTGAATCAGTCATTTTTCTGGGCACATAAGTATAATGCTCTCAGTGGGCTCAACTGAACTCCCAGCTCCCTCTAGGAAGGCTGCATCTGGAGGGACTGCGGAAAGCTCAGGGCTCTCTTCTCCAGCAGAAAAATCAAATCTCCCTATAAGACGACCCTCAGAATTGGGCATAAGCCAAGGGACCACGTGTTAGATCATTTAAAGAGAATGCACGTCTATGGCAAACCCAGTAGGCACTTACTTAGAAACCCAGCCTCCTGCCTGAGAGGTGAAGAGCACAGCAGAGTAATCTGCCCTTACCAGAGTCAGTCAAGTTGGCTTCACTTTAGGAGCACGTGAAGTCAACCAACATGTATTTCTAGATATTTTCAGCTTGGTGCTTAAGACCTTAGGAAATTAGGTGGCTTGCATCAAAGCTGAAGGGTAAACTGGGAGACTCGGTTACCACACCTCTGGATCTCTCAGCACTAAACTGTGAATTCTCACTGCTTGCCTGACAAGGAGAGGAGGTTATTAGCCACTGCCAGAGGCGAGACAGCACACTTGATGGACCAACTGCTTGATCCACTAGGGCAAGTCCTGTGTAATACCCAGAATTCAGTTACTTTCAAGAAGGAAACAAGAATGTAAGGTACAGGAAAATCCCCTGATTCTAATTTAGGAATCACCAAAGGCCTGTGTTACAAAAGCAACAGGCAAACGGTCAGAGAAGCTGCACAACACTGGTAACAGACTGAACTGCTGAAGCCCCCAGGGGTCCACGTGAAGACCTAAGCAATAACCTGCAGACCACAAAAGATCAGACAAACCACTATGGGCACAGCTGGTTAGCCATGAGACCCCAAAGTTTCCTTGGGTAACCACAGTATTCCTTCACTACCTCATTAAGAATTTTACATTACCTGGGAGGGCTGATCAAGACACAGCCTAAGAAAAAGGTTCTGGGCTCACCTGGACCACATCACATTGCAGGAACAGAAGTGAGGTTTGAAAGTTCTGCTGACAGCCTCTGCACCCACGTCTTATCCTACCTCTCTCCTTACACTTTCACACAAGCATTTAGTAGGATAAATAAATGCCAGGCTAAAGAATAAAAACTTGTCCAGTGACACCTGGACTCCACATGCCAGTCACCATTTCTGCAGTTGAATATAAACATGTTTCTGATACTGCCGAGTACCACACACCAGACTGTGTAACAAACAGATTTCTACTCATGACAGGAAAGGAGTTCCAACTCAGTTTCCATGAGAGGCTGGAACTCCCTCCTGTCCTTCTCATTTCCAACAGGGCAGATAACTCAGGGACAGGAGCAGCGACGGCTATCTCTTCAGAAGATGAAGAGCTTTGAGCAGCTGTAACTTTCTAACTGCTGGGAGAACCACCCAGTCCTGACTACCAGCATCAGTACTTACAGGATATCTATGGCCATCCCAGAGGTAAAAGGAAGCTTCTAAAAGCTCACTTCTAAGAACAAAGGATACAGGACTCTCAGAGGCTAGAGCCAATGTGCCTGATGACAGCTCTGTCCCAAAGAACAATTTCACAATATTATGCTCTAAAGTCAAGAAATAAAAACAGGGACAGGAAAACTGTAAGTCAGCCTAAATAATGCAGCTACACAATTTTGATTCCATGTGACACGATGTATGTGGTCAAAGGGAGAGGAAGGATTGTTCTAAGTTTTGTTCCACTGTGGGCAGGCATAAAGTTTTTAAAAAGTACATCCCACCAAAAATTCCAAGAGTTGGTATTACACTGGATAATATAGAAGGAAAAGGTTACTTTAAAGCTATTTCAAGGGGCTAACTGACAATGAATTATGGTTCAAAGAAAATGATTTTCTAATCAAACTTTAATTTAAAAGGGATATGGGGGAGAAATCTTCCATTTATTATATACAGTAAGAAGCTCATTCAAAATTAATTTAATATCTGAATTTTATGGCACATATCTCAGAATTTCACTGGTTTGGTTAACTTCTAAATAAGTCATCAATGAGAAGGAACCACAGTAATATGCAGTGGGGAGAAGCTGAGAGCAGTAAGCAGTGACAATGCAACTCTAATGAAATATGTGTAAGAGCAGTTGGGGAGGTTTTTGCCTTTTCTGTATGTGTGAGAGGAAATAAAGGGTGTTTAGAAATAAGAATCCTCTACTCTGATTTCCCAAGCTCCAAACCTACAGCTCGCAGGGAGGTACTCGGGATAAGAATGAAGGAGCTCAGCCTCTCAGGGCGCCAAGGACACAGCCTCCACCATGCTGTGTCCTCCACTGGGGGGACGCTTACCGCAGCGGCACGATCCCAGTTCCTGCTGCACCAGCTCCAGTTTGGTTTGGCACTGGAAGCACCGACGTCGGCTTTTCTGTTTAGATCGGCTGGTTTCCTCGGATCGTTCAGTATTCTCCAGTAGTCGTGGCCGTTTCACTGGCGAAGCCTCATTCTCAGACTGTGAATCTGAGCAAAACAACACATTTGGGGGTCAGGGTTAGTGCTCGGCCTGGCAAGCACAGCTGATTAATGTACAGCCAAGGCATTCTTCTGACCAGGCTACTGCCCTTTTCCAGGAACTGGATCAGTATGAGCAAGAGCCAGTTCTTCCAACTGGCCTGGTTTACGTCACAAATTGTGACAAGCATGCACCTTTAGAGCTGACTTCTAACAAGCCAGGCCCAAGCTAGGAGAGGAGGGTGGGTGGCTCAACAAACGTCGGTTCTGTGCTGTCTTTAAAAAACATCCATCTCGGGCTTCCCTGGTGGCGCAGTGGTTGAGAGTCCGCCTGCCGATGCGGGGGACACGGGTTTGTGCCCCGGTCTGGGAGGATCCCGCGTGCCGCGGAGCGGCTGGGCCCGTGGGCCATGGCCGCTGGGCCTGCGCGTCCGGAGCCTGTGCTCCGCAACGGGAGAGGCCACAACAGTGAGAGGCCCGCGTACAGCTTAAAAAAAAAAAAAAAAAACATCCATCTCTATGAGGAGACCATTCGAGCTGGAAATGGGATCCTCTCTTTGTGCCCCTTCTTTGGGTCCTAGCTGTTTACTGCTTGTATTGGTTATTTATCTCTTCTTGGATCTTTGTCCTTAAGTAGACTGTACTTCGCCAGAGAAGGGACTGTGTCTACTATTTCTGTATGTCACCATGTTTAGCACAATTCTATACCTGAAGTCAGTGTTTCATGGGTGATCCATGATCTTTTCTAGTAAAAAGACATTTCTAAGGGCTTCCCTGGTGGCACAGTGGTTGAGAGTCCGCCTGCCAATGCAGGGGACACGGGTTTGTGCCCCGGTCTGGGAAGATCCCACATGCCGCGGAGCGGCTGGGCCCGTGAGCCATGGCCGCTAAGCCTGCACATCCGGAGCCTGTGCTCCGCAATAGGAGAGGCCACAACAGTGAGAAGCCCGCGTACCACACACACAAAAAAGACATTTATTCCTATGCACGACTAAACACATAAGAATCAGGTTCTAATACTGAAAATGATTCCAACTTTACTCAGAGTGAACAAGTGTCCTTGCTTGTTCACAAATAAGCTGTCCCATGGCCTCCAGAGTGGGGTGGTACAGAGGCAGCACTTGGCACCGCAACCCTAGGGCTGGTGCCAAATTAGCAGGTGAAGGGAGATGTAGTGTGCAACAAGTGTTTTGTATAATCTTAAAAAAGTAAAATGCAATAAAGTTCATGTCACAGGCAGACTGTAAATAACTCTTGCTTTCAAAAAAAAAAAAAAAAAAAAAAAAAAAAAAAAAAAAAAA
>NW_020175393.1:5344034-5485052 GCF_003031525.2 Neophocaena asiaeorientalis asiaeorientalis | reverse complement strand
CTTTTGTTTAAAAAAAAAAAAAAAAAAAAAAAAAAAAAAAACAAAGAAAAGAAAAGAGCCAGCACTTGGGGGGCTCTGTATTCTTGGAATTACTGCCACTACATACTGACGATGCACCTCTCGCCAAGGTTCCAAACTGATTTGTGCTAAAACACCTCTGGAAGAGAGTCTCCTAATACAGTAGCTTCTTACTGGTCTCCCTGCCCTTCCCCTTGTCCTACAGTCTATTCTCCACACAGCAGCCAAGTGACCCTGTTAAAAATCAAGTTAGAATCACTTCACAGTCCTGCTCAAAATCCTCTAATAGCTCCCCTTCTTGGAGGAAAAGTTCAGATACTTCCAATGACCCTCAGAAAGGCCCTGCCTTTCTTATGTGCCCTCCTCCCATCTCTCTTCCCTCATCCCCTGCTACTCTCTCCCTCTGCTCCACCCACACTAGCCTCCTGATTGTCTCCTACCTCAGGGCCTTTGCACCTTCTGGTCCCTTTGTCTGGAACACTCTTCACCCAGATCTACAGGGAGTCCCCTCTTTTAAGTCTTTTGAGCTACATTTTCAATGAGGTCTTCTTCCCTGAAAACCCTATCTAGACCACTCTTGCCCCCTTCAGCAGCACTTCCCTTCCTCCCTTTTCCTGCCTTTTATTCCTCCACAGCACTTATCATTTGACATTATCCTCCAGGAGAATGTAAACTCCTGGAGGGCAGGAAGTTTCACCAGCTTTGTTCACTAATGTGCCCTCTATGCCTACAACTCAGTATTTCTTACATGAATAAATCTTCTCCTAAGGCAGTCCTGATTTTCTGTTTACTGTGTCTCTAGTGAGAAGCGGTAGACCGTTGGCAGTTTTTCTTTCTTTTTTTTGGCCGCACTGCGAAGCATGGAGGATCTTAGTTCCCAGACCAGGGATCGAACGGAACCACGCCCCCTGCAGTGGAAGCACAGAGTCTCAACCACTGTACCACCAGGGAAGTCCGGCTGTATTTCAAGGAAGGCTGTTTGTATCCCCTTCCCAGCCTCCCTCTGTGTGGAGAAGATGCTGCATTTCGCCAGAGCACTCACTGGCCCCGACAGTGACAATGGTAACAGTTTGCTCACAGCCCTCTGGCCCACCGCACCTTGCACTGACTTTCAGAAGGTACGCACCATTCTTAGCAATTGTAAACTTCATTTTTCATTTCATTTAGTTCTTGCAGCCTCCATGACATTTTCCCCCAATACAAACCAACTAAACAAGGCCTTTGATGAAAACAATTGAAAGCAAGTTCAGCCTATTTCCCAGCTCTGCTGAGCAAAGCTGTCCAAACCTAGTCAGTGTGATGACTGAGGCAGCCAGACAAACCAGGCCCCTCCCCTTCCCCTATAAGAGCAACAAGCAACAATCTAAATGTAAATCATTACAAGGCAGGAAGACAAAAGAAATTCACCTGGTATCAGGGTGGGGTGGGGGGTGGGGGGGGTGTCCTTTTTTACAAACCAGAAACGGAATTATTTGTATTAATAACCCTATTTCGACTTTTTTTTTTTTTCCATTGGGTAACAAGAAGAGAAAATTCTAGAGTAAAAACCGAAACAAAAAAATGGTGTTTGTTCTGAGACAAGGTCCTAAATCTGGAGCATCCACATAAGAAATTATCCCCCAACCCTGGGGGGGTGAGGTGGGGAGAGGAGAGAGATTAGGGTTCACACAAGAAGGTGGCTGAAGGCTTTGCATTATTAAATTGTTAAAATCCAGAGGGTCTTGACACGAGGCCAGCACACCTCAAATATAAAAGAGGACCACTCGGACCCTCTTTTATTTGCACTACAACCTCATAGAACTGAGCTTGTGTATGGAAATGCAATGTTCACATTCAAAGCTGTTTCCCAAGTGAATCTGCTCCAAACTGTCAAATGTGCTGTCTACCTACATAGCACCTATTTCCATTTCTAAAGCAAGCCTCTGCTACAAGAAGACAATTTACTTTCAGTATGTCAATGTTATCCATGGCTAACTATTTTCAAACAAGCAAGAGAGTGATATGCAAAGACAATATTTTTTAACATATGATTCCTAAGACTGAGAAACAATTCACATTGATATAATCATCACTGGTCATCACCAAACAACCCAGCTGATGGAATGCCCCCAAATTAGGAGGCCTGTCCAGAATTAGAATTCTTCTAATTCTCCACCTTGTCTGACCAATGAGCACTCAATAATAATAAAACTAAGGAATAGGTCTGCATGGTCTCATCCTGAAATTTTCCTTTATCCATTCCACACTATATATAAAGAC
Source organism: Neophocaena asiaeorientalis asiaeorientalis (assembly GCF_003031525.2). Classification (NCBI taxonomy): domain Eukaryota; kingdom Metazoa; phylum Chordata; class Mammalia; order Artiodactyla; family Phocoenidae; genus Neophocaena; species Neophocaena asiaeorientalis. Next base: position 5,482,775 of record NW_020175393.1, on the reverse strand, counting down.
AACTGCATTATTTGTTCTGGAAGGCAGGAGGCATGGGATGTTCCTGAAACAGTGGGTCCTTAGGGAGGTCTTTGATGCTGCCAACAGCTTCTGGCGGCACTGCACTGGCCATCCTAAAGGAACACCACTCAGCCCTAGTCAGTCCTCTGAGAGTCAATGTCTCAGCATCTGTGCAAGTCCAAGACCTAAGGCATCCATGTATAGAAAGCCTGAGCCATGAGAAGCAGTCCTCAACGAGTCTGAACCAAGACAGGTGAAATGTTTACCAGAATGTATTATTTTTCAGAATCAAGGAACTACTCCTAGACATTAAGAGATTCGTAACTTTAGCATTCTGGAATACGCCCACTTATCCTTCACTCAGTCAATGGTCTATTAAGTGGAAAGGAATCCTTGTGCCCTCTAATGCTCTCTACCACAAGGAGGGAGGGGGAAAAACTCCCGAAACTGTTTACCACCTTCCACATGCTGCCATCCAGTTATGTTATCTGTAACTTCTTGGCGAAACAAACCATTCCTTGGCATTTCCTCACAAGTCAACTTAGTATTTTAATTATAAGCTGATGAAATAAATAGCTGTCTACAGGATCATCATCATGTCTGCATAAGAAATTTACATCTCCTCTGCTAATTACTTAATGAAATCTGCGCCATGTGGGGAGGTGCCTAAATAAGAGAAACAGATGTCCAGGACAGGGATTTTAATTACATAATAATGAACTAAATAATTCAACTGTTCAATTACAAATTTAATGGCAATTTTAAAAGGACCACCAGAAGGAAAAGATCCAATTATGGTCAACACTCAAGGAACCTTCATCTACTGTCCATATTTGAATAAATTAAAGTTTGATTATTTACTTTTTGCTCACAAATAGTAAATAGGTCTTGTTACCCTGAAGCATTTTCAACTCCTCAACAATGATGGAAAACACCTACCAATCTGCTTGCATAATCTGAACTTGGTTAGTAAGGGTTTAATGCCGAGAGACAGATGAGCAGAAATAACTCATGTGCAGCTGTAACTGTCATAAGAAACGCATCCTTGCAAGGAGCATGCTCATTAGCAGCAGGAGTGTAGCGGCAAAGCTAGGGACTGTTCCCACCCCAGGAGTTAGGAGTGACTTCTAATTAAAGTCCTTCATAAAGGGCCAACAAAGCACCTTTTCCCAGTATGCTTTTTCTTGAGAACATAATCTAGTCCGTATGTACCCACACAAGAGCTGCCCACATGCCTATGCCAGGCTCACAGTTCTTGATATTCAACCAGTCCCCCTCTTCCTCTGCCTACGTTTAACGGCCTGAGGAAGATACCGCATCAGACCTTCTAGTCAAAGGAAAGTCTGATCAAGAATCATAATGGGATTAAATGAGAAAGGAAAATCTTAAGAAAAAGTATTTTATCTCTCAGTTTCCTAGATTTAAAGTAACCATTGCCTTATTTGTGACAGAGAAATAAGTACAGTGATTTTTAAAATATATAATCCTCTGAAGACAGAAAGTCTTCTAATTGTACTTTCCTAGCCAATAGCAGAGAAGTAGTGGTAAGACTTTCAATTTAGGAACACAGTTTAACTGGAAAACTTGACTGGAGACGACAACAGACCTACTTCTTTTAAAATTCTGTTTTATCTCTGACAGAAATTCACATTTGTTCCTTACTGTCACTGTTCTTGTCTTTATAACTCATGTTCTCTCCTGAAAATTTCCAAATAAAATGTGTCAGCCCTGTCAGAGTTGAATCCCAATCTCTGAATCTCCCATTGCTCGGCAGCTGGCAGCCCGCACACAACTGAGACTGCTAACCATGACCATGTCCCTCTGACACCTCAGGCAGGCTCCTGACCCTCTGCACAAGCCAACACTCATGGTTTTGAACAGCAGAGTTGAAATAGCAAAGTGGCAACAAAGAGAAGGAAGCTTCTTCTATTCACTTCACCCATACCTTCCCTCACTTCTAAAAAAGATGAATCTGTTTAATCTCAGGTTTTATGACAGCTTTTGAGGTACTCAATCAGTTTTTTTAGAACCTATCACAGTCTCTTGACAGACTGACATTTATGATCCCAACCGTCTGTGCAAACATCAGTAAGAGCAATAATTAATGAACCCTCACACATCCCTGTGGTCTCTCCTTCGACCATTTATAAGAAGCTTAAGGGCTTCCCTGGCGGTGCAGTGATTAAGAATCCGCCTGCCAACACAGGGGACACGGGTTCGATCCCTGGTCCGGGAAGATCCCACATGCCGCAGAGCAACTAAGCCCGTGTGCCACAACTACTGATCCTGCAAGCCACAACTACTGAGCCCACGTGACACAATTACTAAAGCCTGCGCGCCTACAGCTCGTGCTCCGCAACAAGAGAAGCCACTGCAATGAGAAGCCCGCGCACCGCAACAAAGAGTAGCCCCCGCTCGCCACAACTAGAGAAAGCTCGCACACAGCAACGAAGACCCAATGCAGCCAAAAATAAAAAATAAAAGAAGCTTAAGCTGCTAAAACCTCTGCCCATGAAAAACACCACACTCTCACTGGAAAAACTGATAAAAGACACTTAAAATAGAAAATCTGTTTTACAGGTACTTTCTCCCTCTCTTTCTCCTCAGACGTCCTTTCAGTGTGTGCAGGGATTAGATTCATCCTCTCTGGCTTCTTACTCTGTATGTCATAAAAGGCTTCAGGAGAGAAAACTCCCTCATTATCCATTAAAATTTTGCTTCCACTTTATTTGGTTGGAATTTCCCCCTTCTTTCTTAATTTCCTAATGGTCCTACAACTATTTTGGAATATCACACCTGTTAAAAAGCTGTTACACAGGGCTCCCCTGGTGGCGCAGTGGTAGGGGATGCGGGTTCGTGCCCCGGTCTGGGAGGATCCCGCATGCCGTGGAGCGGCTGGGCCCGTGGGCCGTGGCCGCTGGGCCTGTGTGTCCGGAGCCTGTGCTCCGCAACGGGGGAGACCACAGCAGTGAGGGGCCCGCGTACCGCAAAAAAAAAAAAAAAAAGCTGTCACACAGAGAAAGAAGTTTGACTCTTTGGAAGAGGCCGATTATTAAAATTTTGTGAAAATGCCTTCATTTTCATTTGATATGTAATACAAAGATGAATCTAGTTTGAAATACTCCTAGGATGCCACGTCTTAGATCATAACCATTTTAAAGGTCAGGTGTTCTCAAACTGCCAGGCAGTACTGTTATGAAGCCCAAATCCCTCTCTCCTCCTTCCATCTCCACCCCATCCCTCCAGGTTATTTCCTCTGGCTTGCTCCTTTTCTTGAGGGTGGTCTCCTCCATCACAACCTCAAGACAGCAGACCTCTGACTCTTCCTCCCTGCTGGGAACACAAGATCGGGAAACCTGGGGTGGCCAATCAGTAGAACCAATTATCTTGGGAGCACACCTGAACTTTGGGGTCTCTGTCCTTCTCAGTATGCTCAAAAGACATAAAGCATCAGAAATCTTGAGGGTAATTTTATCATCTAACTGTCTGACTTTGATCTTCATGACAGCAATGCAAAGCTGCTTCTGTAGGGACATTTTTTGATTGGAAGACAGCTTAAAGAGTAGCAGAAAATGCGTAAGTCATGAGCCATAATTTGTACCCTTCATGAAATGAGCACCCATACGTCCCAAAGACATGTTTTAAAGACTGGAATCATATTTCTCACTTCCTCATAGCCCATCTTTCCCTCTGATTCCCACTGGACAAGAAGCTGAAAGCTGATTTTGGTGGTACACACTGACACCAAAAAAAAAAAAGCAATTATGAATTCATCAAAGGATCAAGTAAGAGAAGCTAATGGGCTGTGGGGAGAACAGCTCTCCATTAAATAAAATCATCTTAAATGAAATCACGGCATCAGAGCCCAACAATTCTAAAGGAAGGGGTTTCTCTCAATTTTTCTTTCTTTCTCATCTGTCTGCCTTTTATTTCTTTTTCTTGCCTATTGTTAGCTAGGCTTTCTAGTATGATACTGAATAGGAGAGTTGAGAGAGGACATTTTTGCCTTGTTCTCAACCCCAAGAGGAAAGTATTCAGTCTTCACCCAACTTTTTATTTTGAAAAATTTCAAAAATATAGAAAAGTTCAAAGAATAGTACAATTAATACCTGTGTACACTCCAGTCAGATTCAGCAAGTGTTAACGAACTATCTGTCACACTGCTTTATCTCTCCCACCCCAACACCAAACCATCTGAAAATAAGTTGCAAACATCAAAATATTTCATATATATACATTTAACAATAAGGGCATTTCCTTACATGACTAAAATATCATACCTAAGAAAATTAAGAATAATGCTCCAATGTCATCTAACATTCAGTCCATATCCAAATTATCTCCATTGTTTTCAATGTTTACCTTCATAGTTTCAAAGGCATGTCCAATCAAGTTGCATGTGTTACATTTGGACCTTATGTCTAAATCTCTTTTTAATCTAGAATAGCATATACTCTCAAATCGTATATTCGTTCATTCATTCAAATGACATGGACTTCTGGATAGTCCTGGTTAGTTTTCCTGTGGAATATACCACCATCCGGGATTGACTGATTCTTTCTCCCTCTCTTTTCTATTTATCTCTCTATTTTTAATGGCATCATTTACTTGTAAGGAAGGAGATTTTTTAACTGTACACCTCCTCTGTTTCATATTCAAGACCAGCAATTAAACTTCCAGCAAGCCCCTGACAAACCCACATGATTGGAGGGCTGGCACAAGTAAGGGCAGGTGAAGAAGGGCAAGCACTGTGTAATCAGCTCAGTTTCCCATACCACCTTGGCAGTGGGGGAAGGAATGTTCTTCCTCTAACTTCCTCCACTGCACACCTGCCGTACAGGACATCAGGATATAGTTCATCTGTGCCTTGGCAAGGAAAGGATACTTAGGTGAACGTTAGGAGAGGAGCTAGCCGTCAGTGTTTTAGCCCATGATTTCTTAAAGTCTAATGGCACTGCCTGTGACTGAAGTTGGTCCCAGAAGGCCACAAGTCACTTCTCTAAATATCTCCTTTCCAATAGCTTCCTGGCCTTTTTCTATTTTTTTTTTTTTGCGGTGCGCAGGCCTCTCACTGTTGTGGCCTCTCCCGTTGCGGAGCACAGCCTCCAGACACGCAGGCTCAGCGGCCGTGGCTCATAGGCCCAGCCGCTCCGCGGCATGTGGGGTCTTCCCGGACCGGGGCACGAACCCGTGTCCCCTGCATCAGCAGGCGGACTCTCAACCACTGCGCCACCAGGGAAGCCCTTCCTGGCCTTTTTCTGATTGCCCTTCCCCTCCTGATGGACTCTACACTGCTGCTAACTGTTCCTATAAGATATCCCTTTCACTGCTGATCACTCAACTCTCTAAACCTAAGGAAATTTTTCATCAGAATAAAAAACATAAAGCAAAAGCCCAGGAAAGTTCACTTGCAATAATAATCACAATCTCATTAAGTAAAATAAGATTCTCAGTTTATTTGATCTAATTTATGTACGTCTCCAGATTAATGACCACTCTGTTCAGGGCCCAGACAACAGTCAATATTTTATTAATTATTTATCAAGGGCCTACTGTGTCCCAGGTACTGGGCTTTAAACTAGCAAATCAGAACTACATATGGCAATGATCTCTCCTCTCAAAGAGGCCACATTCCAGGAAAGATATAAACAAATAAACCTACAGCATATTAATATATGAAGAGACTATGAACATAAAATGTGGAAGTGATAAATTCTGTTAAGGGGGTGATTAAGAAGCAGAAGAGGGAAAGGTCGAAAAGGTACCTCTTGGGGCTTCCCTGGTGGCACAGTGGTTAAGAATCCACCTGGGGGCTTCCCTGGTGGCGCAGCGGTTGAGAGTCCGCCTGCTGATGCAGGAGACACGGGTTCGTGTCCCGGTCCAGGAAGATCCCACATCCCGTGGAGCGGCTGGGCCCGTGAACCATGGCCGCTGAGCCTGTGCTCCGCAACAGGAGAGGCCACAACAGTGAGAGGTAAAAAAAGAATCCACCTGCCAATGCAGGGGACACGGGTTCAAGCCCTGGTCCGGGAAGATCCCACACGCCACGGAGCAACTAAGCCTGTGCGCCACAACTACTGAGCCTGCCCTCTAGAGCCTGTGAGCCACAACTACTGAAGCCCACGCACCTAGAGCCCGTGCTCCACAACAAGAGAAGCCACCACGATGAGAAGCCCGTGCACTGCAACGCAAAGTAGTCCCCGCTCACCGCAACTAGAGAAAGCCCACACGCAGCAATGAAGACCCAACGCAGCCAAAAATAAAATAAAAAAAAATTTTTTAAAGGTACCTCTTGAACTTAAGAACTATACTGTATACATATAAACAGGTGATTTTTAGCTCACATCTGTCATCCTCGCATTGTTTTCTGTTAGCCCTGCTTTTCAAAATACCATTTTGTATAAAAGTTGTTGCTCATCTACCTTCTACCTCATCTCTTTACCAACAATCATATCAATTAGTAGACCCTTTCAGTCTGGGGAGCAAAGCTACATGGAGAACACCTGATTGATGGGTTTTTCAGGGAAACAAAGCTGTTTTGTATCTTTCTCCTCTCTGACACCAACTGGTTCAATTTGCAGGGGGCGTGTGGGGGGGTGGGGTGTTCATGAACACCTCACTAAAATGTCAATGGCCAGGTTAGTTCTCCTTCCATCACGTTTATTAATCTTACTACTGGTCTGTCGGTCTGATCAGACACATATGTGACATTAACTGCCAATTTTTCTCTATCAGGAATCTTTCAAGCCCATTTTCCTCTTACTATTAAATGATTTACTCTGAGATAATTATAGGTTCAAATGTAGCTATAAGAAATAATACAGAGAAATCCCATGTACCCTTCACTCAGTTTTCCCCAATGGTAACATCTTTCAAAAGTCTAGTACAATATCACAACCAGGATGCTAATGTTGATACAGTTAAGCTACAGAACATTTCCATCGCCACAAGGATCCTTCATGTTGCCCTTTTACAGCCATGCCTACTTCCCTCTCCCCCTCCCCCACCTTGCTCCCTGGCAAACACTAATCTGTCCTCAATTTCTAAAATTTTGTCATTTCAAGAATGTCATTTATATAGTCATACATGGACTTATAGATGAAATCATATGGTATGTAATCTTTTGTCCAAGCTTGTTTTTAAGGTCACTTATCACAATAGGTAGATATGCCACAAGAGATTCCTTAAGTTACGCTTCAGTAATAATTACAATAATAACCACTAACACAAAGCACTTATCCTGTACCAGCACTTTTTTTTGGCGGGGGGGTAGGCGGGCCTCTCACTGTTGTGGCCTCTCCTGTTGCGGAGCACAGGCTCCTGTCTCTAATTGTTATTACACTTCAAGACTCTACTTCTGCTCTTCCATGAGGGTACCTTACTGTGAAGATGAATTTCTGCTAGTTTGTATGTATCCAAAGACCCCACTGCCTCTGGGTTGAGGGTGAGGGCAGATACTGGGCCAAGTGTGAGGATGAAAAAGCAGCACCCCTCTCACTTATGATCTCCTTATCCAAACATGGTAGTGCAATTTCTCTAAACTACATCTCTGTTGAATAACCCTATTTGTCCTCTGCTCTTAGAATATGATTTATAAGACTCCTCATACCATTTTCTTCCTATCCCTGTTAACTCTCTGAATATCTCTGGATTGTAGTCACAGTATTTTACTTATATGAAGTCAGCTTTATTTTTTTCTCTCATGTTATTTTTAAATATCTGTCCACAGATGTTTCTTTATTGATTATTTGTAGGATGATAACTTTTCCCCCAGTAGCAAAGGAAAAGGTCTCTTTAAAAAGGCACAGGTGAGGGTGATTACCCCATAAACCACGCCTGGGTTCATCTGAAAAACTGTGGCCACCATCCCTGTTTGTTAAGTGCCATTCCTACTGCACTGTTTACTTAAAAGGTATCACCAGGAGCTAAATTCTACAGAGGGGTGGCTGGTCAGCAGAATGTGTCAGACTAGCAATACAGTAGTCATCCTTTGTAGCTGGTACTGGCCTGGCACCACCTCCTTGTTTTAGCTTCTCCATTAGTAAGACCTGTCCTGCCTGCCCAACTAAACCATATTACTTTCCCCATAGATTTTTCAGTTACTCATTGTAACTGAAAAATTACCCTCAATAGATAATCTTTCCTTTTTATAACCTGTTTGGGTATTTTACAGTTCAACAACATTACAATTCATTGATTTTTAAAAATATTACATTTATAGCATCAGTAGCGTACAGAATAAGGTAGTATCACTACTGAGGTGAGACAAACAAAGAGGGAGCAAGATGAAGAAACCCAAGAGAAATATGTACTTCTCAAAGGCCACATGCCTTCGTGTTCGGTGACCACAAAACACGCTCTATGACCACAAGGATTCCAAGACTCTCAGTGCTAAGACTGGTCTTGAACTTCTGTTCTACTACCTTTTCCAGTATTTCCAGAAAACTAATAAGATCAGCCACGCTTTACTTTCATTTACCCAAAAAAAGGGAAATTTGAGAGAATCCATGAAGTACCTATATAACCAGACTTATTTTCATATAACTGGGTCTAAGGCAGGCAATACTATTTTCATTTAGTTTCTTAGAACACTCATTCATTTAGACGTCACACTGACTAAAAAGTATGTAATAAGTCTACTTTGTAGTTACATGAAACCTAGATTTTTCAAAGTATGCCTTACAAAACTGTACAACTGTTTTGAGCAGCTGGGCAGTACTTGTGACTATAGTCACTTCTTCCTACTGGTGACATATTTAAAGAAGCCAGGAGGAAGGAACAGGCCAGAAGTCTTCAAATAATGTGGTACCCTCATATCTTGGTCTCCAAAGCCAATGACTTGCCCAAGGGTTAATCTGATTTGACCCTGGGCCTTTTTGCCAGGACGACTGAAAAATAGGTGTCCTTTATGGAAAACAAGAGTATGCGGGTAGGGTGAGGACATGGGTAAAGAAGAATGAGACATTAGTTCAATTTTTCTGACTTTTTGTTAAAAACATACAGACAAAAAGTCAAATATTCCCACACAAATCATCTCACCCCTATGAAGCTTATAACTGTTTTGTCTGCCTAACTTATAAATGCAAGCCTCTAGGGGCAGGAACAGAATCAGCCACGTTTAGTACTCCACTGGTACTCAACGACAAAATAATAATAATAATGAAAAAGAATATCTCTGTAACAGAGGACAAGTTCCTAATGATGGTAATCTTGCAATGAGAGATTGTCATCCTGTGGGCTGTGCTCCAGATTTAATGTAAGGGGGGGGGGGGGGGAAATGTGTGAACATTTATATTTTGCTATTTTTAAAAAAATCAGCTTGAATGCATAACTAAGTAGATGCTAAAATAGCTGATTTGTTTTTAAACTATTTTTGTTTCTAATTTAGCATCAACTTAATTCAGTTCCTCTCTCTACCTATCACTTAAGTTTCTTCCACCCAAGATTCAGTCTTTTGACTCATTACTCCCAGGGTAAATCCTTAAGCTTATAAATAAACACATCTGTGCCTCATTTTAACTCTTTCTGATGTGAGGCTAAATGAACCTAAAGTTCGAACTTAACATGATGATGAAGAGTGCCCAGTGAAAGCCTTGTCCCGGCCCCTCCCACCGCCCCCAAATGAGTAGGCTTTCATTACTCAGGGGTGTATCAGTGTTGATGTAGATACTACCAAGTGTGCAGGGGGTTGAAGAAAGCTGCCTTAAGAAAATGGCTTATGAAGGAAAGAGAAATAACCCCATTTGTAAAATGAGCTGCTGGAAAATCAGAGGCGAGAAACTCTACATAAAATTATTATGAAGATTTATCTTTAGTCCATATTTGAAACATGAGAGGAACAAGCATGCAGCATTTCAACCTCAATTCAACCAACTTTGCTCAACACTCTTCACTTACAGAATTATGATTTATCAAGATGGCCACACTATGAACCATACTAAAAAAATCAACTATTATTTTATCAGTGTTAATTTCCCAACTTTGAAAACTGTACTGTAGCTATATGAGACAATACCTTGATTTTAAGAATTACACGCTGAAGTTTTAGTATAAAAAGGTAATTACTGAAGTGGTTAGGGCTGTGTATATAACACACACACACACACACACACACACACACGTGCGCACGCACGCGCGCATGCACGGAGGGGGGTGAATAGAGAGGAGAATAAAGAAAGCCAATGTGGTAAAATGTTAACATTTGGGGAATCTGGGTGGGCGAGTTCCTGAGAATTATCTTCTCGTAAAATTTCTGTAACTCCGAAACTGTTAAAAAAGCAACAACCACTATATCCCAGAGTAGCCATACTGTCTTTTCATAAGGCAGCTTTCTTCATACTTAGAGATGACTGGCTAGAGTGCCTGCTGAATTCCTTCCCAGAAATGTTGATACTGCTTAGGTCTGATGGGAAAGTGCATGACCAAACAATTGTAGCAGGTAATCAACAGTAAGGTCAAAGCTCGTGCTTCTCCAGGTTTGTAGTTAAGTCAACACTTATCTGTAAGTACACTTTAATGATTAGTCACAGACTTGTACCTGTCACTCTCTTAGTCTATACTTCCTCCAATTCCAATAAGGATCCATTTTAAATTGTATCAATTACCGCAACAGCTGTTCCAGGAAGGATGATGACCAAGACCTTAAGATGTGATTTTAATCTTTTAGAAATGGATTTATCAACAGGAAGCCAAAGAAAAGGTAGTTCTGAACCCTTGTCAGTTACAGGAACTATCAGTTAATGCCAAGCTGGAAAACAGACTGCTGCAGCTAACACTTCCCCTTCAAATCAGTACTACACAACCACCCGACAGCCGCCACCCCAGCACAACTTTCTTTTAAAAGCGACCCTGCATATTTGAACACATAATTCAAGCTGTAATGTAATAACATCTTTGGAGAAGAGTTCTTCAACTTTCTCTAGAAACAAAGAAGCAGTGCCCAAAATACTTTTTTTTGCAAGTAAAGTCTGGCCCACATTCAAGGTAAAAATCTTAAAGATTGTCTCCTGTATTCTTTCTTTATCCCTTGCTAAAGTAACAGAAAAGTAATCTGAGTTAAATGCCCTGTTTTCTTGCTTATATATGTATACATTTTTAATAAGGTTTGAAAGGGTGGATGGATGTGGGAAATGCATAGCATGTAACTAATTCCTCCATCCATTAAGCTAATAGAGATGTGGTTTATTTAAAATTCTGAGTTGTGGTTCTGCTATTTGGGAATGGCTTTCTGAAACTCTGTGGGTGGATACTGGTAATGAAACAGAGAATTCAGAACGGCAGGGCGCACAGGGCCAAATAAGCTTTTATAGCAGAGTGTGTGTATGCACTAAAAATAATTGTACATATGTAGTGGGAGGCTGGTTAACTGAGCCCACAGAGGCACTTGGCTGTTCAGATAACTAATCACAATATGAAGTCCCCCATGACAGGAATGTTTCCAAGGTTAAACTGCCTGATTTTTAATCATAAAGAAGTAAATTTATTGGCTAAAGTTCTCTCATGTTGTTAAGATGCAACAGCCAGTCTTTTATTTTTTTTTTTGCAGTACGCGGGCTTGTCACTGTTGTGGCCTCTCCCGTTGCGGAGCACAGGCTCCGGACGCACAGGCTCAGTGGCCATGGCTCACGGGCCCAGCCGCTCCGCGGCACGTGGGATCCTCCCGGACCGGGGCACGAACCTGAGCGTCCCCTGCATCGGCAGGTGGACTCTCAACCACTGCACCACCAGGGAAGCCCACAGCCAGTCTTTTTATCAAGATTTTAACTACAAGAAAACTATCAGCCCTCTGCGGCTCCTAAATTGTGATTTGCCTCAGAAAGAAGGAGTTTTCAATTACACGTATAAAAACTTAAAGAAGAGCTCAGAAAATAAGAGTATTTATTGGTTTTTTTTGGAAAGTAAGGTTGTGAAATTTCTGTAAGAACTACTTTATACCAATACATACAGTAAAATTTTACTTTTAAAACAAGGCCTAGAAACAAAACAGAACAAAAAAGAAGTTTGATTTACCCGTTCTGATGCCCAGTTTTCTTAAGAAGGGGTTTTCTGGGCTTTCTGTCATTACCACCCTCATCTGTTCAAACAGGGCTGCTAACTGCCCCTGACTCCACTATCCTTCACTTCTTCCTTTCCAGGTCTGCACTCTCCAATCTGCTTGGCCTCGGGCCCTCATTACCAGTTTCTGATTCCACCTCTTTTTCCAACCAGGTCATGTGGGTTATGTGAGTTCTTTCTCACTTTCCTCCACACTCCCTTAAACTCCTCTTTACCTTCCTTTCATTCAGACCATCAGGTACATTCTGTCCACGTCTCGATTACCTACTGAGCATTTATCAGGCACTACGTACTTTAAATAGATTATTTCATTTCCCTCAACAACTCAATAGCTGGGTCTGTTATTTTACAGAAGAGAAAATCAATGCTCATAGAGAGGTACAATTATTCTTCCAGTTATATGGTTGGTAAAAGGGGGCACTGGAATGTGAACCCAGGTGGTCTGCCTCTAGAGGCCCCCATTCTCAACCATGAACATGTATATCTCCCTTCCCTTCAGGATTAGCAGCTTTACCTTGGGTACAATCCTATCCCCTAGATTTCCAAAGAACCACATACTACTGAGGCTACCCTTTCCTTCTGTCTTCCACCGATGATTAAATCAGGAAGCACAATCCTAACTCAGTCCCAGATAACTTTTAGTCCAAGAGGATTAAACACATTTTCCTCTGATCCCAACCCCCAGACCCAACTGAAATAAAAGCACAAAAACAACGAGAATGAACCCACTGCAATAAATATAATTGTGTGTTTAACATAATCAGCAAGAGATTTTAAATCTCTAGACGGTGGTAGCAACGGGAGTGGGTTAAGGCTGAAACTTGGTGACTGCAGAGGTGGTAGCTGCTGCGTACAAAGGAAAAGTCTTAAGAGAAGCAGAATGAGAAGCAGGGCAGAAAGCAGGAGATGCACTGAAAAGACTTTTGTTTCTTTCTTTCTTTTTTGTAAAACAACTATACTGGTTTTGGCAGCAGGCCATATTTACCTGGCAGAAATCTAGACAGCTCCTGTCTAGAGAAACTGAATGACCTGCCTAGGCAAAGCCATTTCTATGGTTCCTCACAGTCCAGTCTTCCTCCTCCATCAGGTTCTTAACTTCCTCACAACGACCCTGCCAGTTAACACCTCGTCCCCACTCCATTCCACACAGAGCCCCAGTAAAAATTCCCATTCAAGAAAGAGGCATGGTAGAAACCCTGCCCACCCATCTAGCCCTTTTCTCTTAAAAGTCAACAGAGGGATTTCCCTGGTGGCACAGTGGTTGAGAATCCGCCTGCCAATGCAGGGGACACAGGTTCCAGCCCTGGTCCAGGAAGATCCCACATGCTGCGGACCAACTAAGCCTGTGCGCCACAACTACTGAGCTTGCGCTCTAGAGCCCGTGAGCCACAACTACTGAAGCCCACATGCCTAGAGCCCGTGCTCCCAACAAGAGAAGCCACCGCACCACAATGAAGAGTAGCCCCCACTCACCACAACTAGAGAAAGCCCGCGCACAGCAACAAAGACCCAACGCAGCCAAAAATAAGTGTGTGTATATATATATATATATATATACACACACACACACACATATATAAAGTCAACAGAAAACCAAGTTTCACCAGGCAAATGAGGAGAACCTGAAGCATGAAGTAAAAGACAAAGATAAATAGGAAAATTGGCCTCAAAGCAATCACAGAGAACTCAGCAAACAGAAGAGCACAGGTCTAACCACTAATTAATACAGTCAGAAGATATTACTATATGGGAATTCCCTGGCAGTCCAGTGGTTAAGACTCTGTGCTTCCACCACAGGGGGCTCAGGTTCAATCCCTGGTTGGGGAACTAAGATCCCACATGCCACATGGTGCAGCGCAGCCACAACAGACAGAGAGACAGAGAGATAGAGAGAGAGACAAACAGCGCTTAAAAAAAGAAGATATTACTATATGATAGTAATTCTTATTATATCCATAAGCAAGAATAGGATACTATGAAAAAAACCTTCAGAGAACCAGAGCAAGCGCATTGAAAGCTTGATTGTTGAAATGCAATCAAAAGAAAAGCTGAGATAAAGTCAACAGAATCACCCAGAACACAGAGAGGAGATGGAGACTATAAGAAAGGAGGTTAAGATCACCAATGTAGCAGGTCCAACATCTATATTATGAGTCCCAGAAGAGAAGAGAACCATTGGGTTGGGGAATATCAAAGACAGTCTGCAGCTCCATGAAGGAGTACGTCAGTCTTCAGATCTTAGGGCCTAGCAAGTATCCAGCATCTTGAATGGGGAAAAAAAAACATGACCAGCAGATACTTACTACAAATTTTAGAACACCAAGAATAAAAACATGATCCTAACAGTTCTCGAGGTGGAAAAACCCTAGCTATACTACTTAGCATCAGTGTCATCTGACTTCTCAGCAATAACATGAAATGTTAGAAGACAACGGAGCAATGATTTTCATCCAAGAATCTATACTTAATCAAACTTTCCATCAAGCTGGGGACAGAAGAGACATTTTCAGATATGCAAGAATCCCAACACTCTTTCTCTTAGGAACTCACTTCGGCATTGTATTTCAAAAAATGAGGGAATAAAAGAGAGAACAGTAAGTAAAGGGAAATTCTGAGGTGACAAAATAGGCTTATAAAACATCTAGTCTAGATTGAGGCAGAAAGATGGTGGGCTCCAGGAGGGAGGTCTTGAGTGAAAGATATAAATACAGGTTAGAAAAAAAGAAAGGCAAGTATAAGTTTCAAGAAAAAAAAAAACTGTATTAAAAAAATTACGATCCAAATATAAAGCAAACTAAAATGTGGCATGATTTTTGAGCAACTGATGGAATATGACAACAACAAAACCTGATTTGGCTTTGACATAACAACATTCTCCTTACAGGCCCAGGAACTGTGACATTAGACCCACAGAAAAAGCAATCTACTCCTATCATATAACTTGGCCTCCTGGCAGGGAACATTTACAGTCATAATAATATAAATGTCATTTATTGGCTTTCAATTTAAAAAAACAACCTATGGACATAACAAGGAAGATTTGCTTGTGGCTATAGGCCAAAAATAAATAGTTAACAACTCTGACAATATAAACAGTATAAGTGTAGCTGACAGGAGGTATGATAAAGTAGTACCTCTTATCACAGGTACTAATATCCTCGTTAAGAGATGGTGCTGAAAATTGATGGATTAAGAAAGAAAAGGATGAAAACAAATAACATACATTTCAAATGCTGGGATGAGGAACTGTGTGAGCTAAATCTTCGTGTTTCAAACCAGTTGACATCTCAAAAAGCACGAATATAAGCATTTTTTCTTTCTTCCACAGTTAGTAAAAAGGTAACGTAAAGAGTGAAACTACTAAAACAGAAACTGTCAAGAGAGAGATGCTGTTCAGTTTTGTGGGGTGGGACCATCTCTACACTATCTTTCTCTTATAAACTATTCTGGGTTATGATGTGCTACCATGTGTTACTTTTGTAAAAATGAAAACATATAATTAAAAAAAGAAATGAGTACCACTTATTCTCTCTTCATGCTTTTCTTCTGGGTTAAATATAGTAGCCAGAGAAAGTCTCACTTTGGCCCAATATAAATTTAAACTATTTAATGACAGTTTGGATTAGCTACTATTTAGAAATCCTATTTTCCTCCCTCAGTCCACAGTAGTTCTCTCAGTTCTCTGCTGCTGATAGCTGTATGATCTATTTATTCAGAAAATGATGACCTTCAAGGATGAACTCCGTAGTGCATCTTGTCTCAGCTAACTGTCTATATATTAAAAGAGAAAACCTATTTATCTATATCTGTATCTCTTCACTTATACTCTAGGAGGAAACTAATGCTTCTGGGTTTCTGCCTCTAAAGAATCTTGCTTGTGTACCTTTTCTATTCCTCCTCTAATATTTTCCACTTCTTTCCCTTCTTTTTGTACTTTCCCTTTGTATCTTAACAAGGGTAAAATATTTCCCTATCTTAACCACCTCTGCATCAAGAAATGCCTGATCCTGATTCTCCCTCCAACCACCACTATTTATTGGTTTTTAATGGCCCAACTAACTCCTTAACTGAATGACTTGTCTGCTGCCTTTATTTCCTTGTTATCAAATGCCTCTTTAATGACCTCCCATCAGGCTTTGGTTTCCCACCATATGACTATGACACTAACTTCTTTCAGGTTTTCCAATGATCTTCTGCTACCCATAGACAACAGCTTTCCTTAGTCCTCATATTTCTTGGCCCCTCTTCTCATAAATCTTTCATGATGCTGTATGAAGTTTTCTCCCTTCTTTAGCTTCCTTAACTGACAGGCTCCTCTTCTCTTTCCCAGCCCCCTAAGTACAACCCTTAGCCCCTTGTTCTTCTGCACACCTTTCATCACTGCTTCAATATCGATGATTCCCAAACTAGGTCTATATTTTTAACTTTCTACAGGACAATCTACAACAATGTACAATCTAGCTCATCAAAAACTGAAAATACAGGGCTTCCCTGGTGGCGCAGTGGTTGGGAGTCCGCCTGCCGATGCAGGGGACGCGGGTTCGTGCCACTTGCCCCCCAAAAAAAAAAAAAAAAAAAAAACTGAAAATACATTCAACGAGTTTTTCTTCCCATTCTCTCCCTGCCATCAGTCACATCTTTCTTCCCTCAGTTCCCCAAGTTTATAAACTTTGCATGCTTTCTTCAGCCAACTCTAATCAGTCATCAAATCCTGTTATTATTATTTTAAAACATTTTTCTCAGTTATTTTTATTCCTCCATTCCACTGGCCACTACCACAGAGCACTCTGAATGAACTGGTTCTTTGGTAAGTCAAATATTAATTTGCACAAGGAAAATAACCTATCCATATAACCCAGTGGCCAGACATTTTACACAATGAAGGACTCCTGTCACATTAATTCTTGGTTTATCTGGTTTGTAACATTGAGATTATAATCTATCACGCTTTTTAAAAATAATTTAAGGCATCAAAGAACTCCATAGAAAAATGACAATTTCTCTAACAGCAGGAGGTCTCCTGGTAGATTAGTTTTGAAGGTACTGCATAAAGAGGTGTATTCACTTAAAGGCACAAGTGACAAACAGCAACCCCAGAATGCTCATAAACTCCGGGGATCAAACTGGTAAACCCTTTTAAAAGCATTCCTCTGCGGCTCTGCAAAGATTTCTCCTATCACAAAGGTCTAATCACTGTGATTTAGTGAAGATGAGTGATCAAAGTTCAACAGAGCTGTACCTCAATTTTCCCAAGTATTAGGTGCTTATCTGCTACTCAAAAGCACTGCCAGGTTGTTTATCTGCAGTTTTCTGTTCACTGGAAAACATAATCCCCACTGCTGGACTTTCCCTCCACATTCCAGTAGCCCTCTATCACTTTAGGTTAGTCTAACACTAACCCTAACTCTAACTCTAACCCTAACCCTTGTACTAAGGCACTAAATTCTAAGCATTTCACCAAGAAGATAATTCTTTAAAAGAAAAAAAAAAAACACATTTGTATATTTTCTCTTAATAATTAGCATAATTTATCCTCCCTGTCCTTCCTGCATTGGCAGGCGGACTCTCAACCACTGCGCCACCAGGGAAGCCCCCCCCATCCTCACTTTTAAAAATAAACATTAGTTACATTTCTTGCTCTCTAAAGCTGGAATTAGTTGTATTTATGTTTCTGTACTTATTCTGTCTCTTTATGGTATAAGCTCCCAGGAGCAAGATGCATGTTTATCACTTCTTTTGCATGTTCCTACCGAATCTACTACAGGACTTTGTCACAGTCGTCTTTTAATAAAGTACTAGACTGGCTGACTAACTACAGTGTCTCCAGTTGTCCTATATTCCATGTAAGCAACCACTTCTCAAGGTGTGATCTATAACCACAACAGCAGGCAATACAATAAGATCACGGCTTTAATTGGCCATGATTATGAAATATTTCTGAAACTCTTCTCAACAGGGGTGCCTTAGAAGCAGACACAGGTATGAGGAATAAATGCCAGCCCACCTGCTGGCAGGAGAGGCAATGGGATGCCTCTGCAGATAGATGAGCAAGCAGGAAAATGGATAGCACAACTTGTCTTGGAAGCAAGCAGCACGATGAGGCAGTAAAAACCCATCAGCATATATCATCCTATCACAGCCTAGTGTCATTCCCAGCCTCTATTAGCCCTCACTGCATCAGCGCAAGTCCCAGACACTTTATCCTGTTTATAATTGCTGATGAGCAGTAATAAGGGCTCCATGCCTCAGCTCCGTCCGTTCCACTTCAGCACACACCTATTAGGTAATAACTTTTATTTACAGCCTTGCCTGATGTGCTGTTCTATTAGTACAGCCAGGAACTGAGGAGGGCAGAAAAAAAGTCTCCTTAATGGGCAGTATCATTGTGAGGCTCGGATGATTTATAATGCAGCTCTGTGGTTGTTCTATCCCACTCCTGGTTAAGACTGCTTCAGGAAAGCCACATTTCTAACACGCTGCCCTCCAGCAGGCACACAAGTGCTATGGAGCAGAACCTGAAAGGCACCCCCCAAAAAGTCCAAAAGTTTCAAAGGAGGAGAGGGATATTAAATTCCCTTGATATCCTTTTTAAATAGTGTTGACTCAGGCATTTTGCCCCAGTGGAGCAATAGAACAACTAATTAATGGAAGTTCAGGGCTTTTCTCCTTGGTAAGAGTGCAAGCTGTGATAAAATAAATGACCATAAAGGCAAAAAAACAGTTGTAACTGCATTCAAGGATCCAAGCAACCTGAATTTGCACAAAGCACGTGGACCACAAGCAGCTCAACACCAAAGCCTAGGACGGACAGACGGACGGACACGGACACACACACACACACACACACACACACACACACAATAGCAACAAAGCTCATCACACTTCCTTTTCCTCTTTATACTGGAGTGCATTTTTATCCTTCAAGTGCAAAAATTCCCCTTGACAAGACTGGCAACCTGGCTTGATATTCACTTGTATCAACCTTTTCTCAGAGGGGGAGCCACTGCTTTTCACAAGTTAAAACTCAACCAAGGCCTCTGAAACAAGCCTCTGACTTAAAGTTCAGCAAACTTACACATACAAGTCTAGCTGGCCTGTAACACAAACACAGGAATTGGTGGCAATGGGGCCTAACTCTCATTTAGGGGTACAAATGAAAAACAGTAAGCTTTCCTTAAACTTTTCTGAAATCTATACATCGTGTGAGGTGCTTTTAAACTTACCTGATATTATTTACATATTGAGTATCAAATCATCTTATTATAATGAGCCTTGCTACCTCATTCTATTCTTTAATATATGCAACAAATCAAGCACATTAAACTTTTTACCAAAAACACCCCATAAGAAAAAGCATTTAGCAGATTATCTCCCTTCCCAGTTATCCACTCAATGGACAAAAACCACTGTCAGTAAACAATCACTGTGGCATACCATGATAACCTGTGGCTTTTTTCCTATGTTAAACATAACAAGATGACACCTTCTAGCTTAGAGAAATTTTTGCAGTCTTGCCTAATATTTGGTATTCGTCCCCCACCCCAGGATTCAAGATGATGAGTGCACAAGGTAAAACATTTTTTTTAATACTTTTCCCCTTGCCGTGACAGTTTTAGTATGTTGACCTTTCTTCAATGGTTACATTAAATACTAATAAAAATGACCACCTAGAGAGGTGGGATAGGGAAGGTGGGAGGAGATGCAAGAGGGAGGAGATATGGAGATATATGTATAGCTGATTCACTTTGTTATAAAGCAGAAACTAACACACCATTGTAAAGCAATTATACTCCAATAAAGATGTTTTTAAAAATGCTAATAAAAAAGTGAAAGGTTTGTATCTTCCCTAATATTCTCCTGATGGGAACTTGCATATTACATAAGTAGGTCAAATTTCTAATTTTCTATCTCAAATGCTGATATTGCAGACCTGAGGGAAAAGCTATACCTGAAGGACCAGAAAAAAAAGAATGAAAAAAGAACTGAATTACATAGTTGAACTCACACCCAAAGCCACCTTCCTTCCTTTAAAGCTTCACAGAGTCCTTCTGAGAAGAGTTACCTACAGTGTATGATATTGACCAATACAGTCTATAGTCACTGACTTAACTATCTGGGATTAAATGCACTGTTTCCATGAATACTGAATCCACCAGGAGATAAAACACACAACTGTAGGTATTTCTAAGATTTATAGGGCCACCTCTGATTTAACACTACCACCCTTTAGCTTCTGGATCAATTTAAAAGATCTTATATAAACCTCTTGGCAACATATCGACAATGAGACATTTCCCTTTAACTGGCATCTGAACACTGATGTGGAAAGTGTTTAGCACATCAATCTTCTCTGAACTCCCAGGTGAAAAGGAGTTTCTACTCTTGTCTTTGTAAGAACAAACAATAATATCATGAGTTGGCGGCCTGAGAGAAGTGAGTCAAGAAAAGGTTTTGGGGGAAAAAAAGGAAACAATGAACAATAACAGGCTATCTAGTTCATGTCACGGTTTATCACACTGAAATAGGTGACCCAAAAGGATATACATGTGCTTTAGCAAAGAAAAGAAGAAAGAGGAGAGGGGAGGGGAGGAGAGATCAGGCAAGGGATATACAGTTAAAATGAATTAGCATGCTTCTTATAGAGTGGAAAGACAATACTTTCTGGGAAAACCTGCCTTGATGTTTAATGGGACAGTTTCTAGTCCCACGTGCTTTCATCTTAGGCAATACTACAGCTCCCTTATGGCCCCACAAATGGTTATTTTACTTGCTATTCTACTAATTATAATCACATTTTTAACATACACACAGCATT
This sequence comes from Neophocaena asiaeorientalis asiaeorientalis, assembly GCF_003031525.2. Taxonomy (NCBI): domain Eukaryota; kingdom Metazoa; phylum Chordata; class Mammalia; order Artiodactyla; family Phocoenidae; genus Neophocaena; species Neophocaena asiaeorientalis. The sequence goes on along the minus strand of NW_020175393.1, from coordinate 5,461,906 downwards.
TTAAAACCATCATTTTTCAAGTCAATCAGAGAGAATATTATTTACTCAACATATTTGCTGGAAGAAGAGTAAAAGTGAATATAAGATATAGTGGAGCAAAAGTCTGTTGACAGGACCACCTAGTCTGTAAACCTGTCTGTAACTTTTTTCTTATTTTAACTTCAGAAATGAAAGGACTATAAAATGAAAAAACAAACAATAAAGGCATATAAGAGTGGTGAACTAGGGAAGGAGCAAATTCCTTTTTTTCATGTGCTAAAATGTCAACCTTGATAAATTCAACCTAGGGCCTAGAGCTAAGAACTGGAAGGAGAAGGGTTCTTCGGTCGGTCACTGTTAAGGATTCTACTGGAGGGAGACTAAATTTTCCAAGGAAATTTAAGACAAGGAAGGCATGGTTCTATCTGCCTATTACAGCTTAAATTTTAAGGTTCATCAATGGCAAGCTCCAACAAATAAAATACAAAATAACATTTCTTTTGCTGTAACTCTACAAATTAAGTCTTACCAAAAAAAAAAAGATTACATAACATGTCTTTAAATAAGAAATCCTAAGAAAAGGCAACAAACCTCTTCCCCACAAGACACTTTAAACATAAAAATATGACCTCATGGGGCTTCCCTGGTGGCGCAGCGGTTGAGAGTCCGCCTGCCGATGCAGGGGACGCGGGTTCGTGCCCCGGTCTGGGAAGATCCCACATGCCGTGGAGCGGCTGGGCCCGTGAGCCCTGGCTGCTGAGGCTGCACGTCTAGAGCCTGTGCTCCACGACGGGAGAGGCCACAACAGTGAGAGGCCCACGTACCGCAAAAAAAAAAAAAAAAAAAATATGACCTCATGAAGGTATTCACCTAAGTATCCAAATACATTCCCAAAAAAGTTGACTAAAGGAGATGACTGCAGCTCAGATTACAAGTTTTGTTTAAGGTATAACTTGATAGTTAGAAAAGATGAAGGACAAAAGGGAATCTTCTGGTAGCTTGTTGCCAAGAAAGCGAGCTCTTTCCTTCACAATATACGTGTTCTTGGCAGGAATGTTGTGAGAATTAACAAGGGAACATGTGCAAAACATTCTGAGCTCTTTGAAGAAATGTAAGCCTTCTCTAGTAATCTGGAGGTGTGATATACTTTAACTCTCACATTCTAACCAAAAGCAACCTGGGACTTGGCAGTCTTTGCTGACTGTAGATATCCCAGAGCGCTACAAAGCCACACACACCTGCACTTAATTTTTCTCTCTTAAATACCAAAATGATCAAGGTGCCATTCTTTTTTTCCATCTAAAGATCACCAAGTTTAACTGTTAATGCTATGTGACTAAAAGCCAGCATCTAAAGAAAAGCCTTTCCCACCAAGCTCACAAACACGAACTGATCTTTCATTTGCCACTACTGCTGCCTTTTGCAATCTGCTTCTTAAGACTCACAGCTACCAAAGAACAATTTCTTAAAGGGTCCCCTCCCCTCTCTCACTTTTGATGGCTACAGACCCACCACTCTGCACTGCTGTCCACCTCTCTAAATTACAATACCCTCTGATCAAACAGTAGTCACCTGAAATACAAATAGAGACACTTATCAACCACTCAGGCTACATTCGTTCCTTGACTTATTAATAATGGATCTAATGCTAACCTTTAGATCTAATTTGCAAAGTACTAAAAAGAAAATGACCTGTGTACTGAAGAGATCACTAACTTTTTTTAAGTGCACACTCCCATCTAAGACACTTGGCCATGTACCTTTAATATGTATTTGTATGTGTATTTGCTGATTTTAAACTATACATATGGGCTAATACATAATTATGAAATTAATCTGCAAAACAGAAATTTTAAAGGGCTGAGATAAAGAGCTTTTATGATTTTCTCTCAGACTGTACCTTGTATGCCCTTCAGAGACCGGTGACTTAAAGAACTTTATTCTAGCCTAAGTATCCTTTTTCTAGCACACATGATTATTAAGCTGGAAGCTGCTTTAGGTCCAAACTTATATGGATAGATTGGCTGGGAGGAAGTCAGTAAGATCTAATTCAGAGGGCTTTACTCTATGGCTCCTAAAAAATGACACCACTGTAAAAAATTTTTTAACATCTTTATTGGAGTATAATTGCTTTACAATGGTGTGTTAAAGTAATTATTTACTATCAGCTGTGCCTGAAGCCCTGTGCTCTGGAAGACCTCTAGGAGAGCTACTATCACTGTGTCCCTTGAGGTAGAAGCACCAGAGCATGTGTTAGAGGCATGAGTCCTATTCTTGAATAATCTAGACACCAAGAATACAGAAACACTTCAGCAATGTAACACTAAAAAGTGTTGATTCATAAGAAAAATGTTCAGAATCCCCACGATGGGCAACCTGCTGATTTTAGGACAGAGAGAAAGATGGAGACAAAGACAGTCAGCTTATGGTTCTCAAATCAAACCATTTAATTTACCTCTGAAAATCAGGAAGCTCTGTCCTCTAGAGTCAGGGCCATTATTTCAGGCTAACTGGAGGAGCCTGAGGGGGCCACTGACCGGCTACTTGAGAAGAAGTACAGCAAGCTGAACCTGATGACCTTTAATGTCCACAGTGAGAAATCTCAACTTTCCTTCAGGCTTTCTAGGAGATGACCTGCACATTGCATTAATTTCCTTCCAAGCCAGAAACTCTCAATCTTTTTCTAGTTAAGAGGGATGTATTCACCTAAAGGAAGGCCTGGAAATGTGTGACTGAGAGCTCAATGTCCCACTTATCATTTCATGTAAGGAGACTTTACAACATTACCTTCAGTTCCTACTATAATACTGACATGCAACAAAGAATGTGATCAACATAAAGCCAATTAATGAAACTAGGCATGGCAATGCATTCTGGTACTTCTAATCTAACTCCTTTCTGCCTGAAATACTGATTGATGTGTTACCAACACTATCTAATGACTGGCCACTGTATACACATAATCTTTAATGGTAAGACAATATAATAGCAGCTACCATTACTGAAGATCTATTATGCAAGCTTTACATGTATCATTTCTTTTCTTACATCAAGCTATGAGATTTATCACCTCATTTTACAGATGAAGAACAAATTTTGAGATATTTACTTAAAATCACATTTTGTAAGGGGTTAGGCTAGGATCTGAAACAAGACCTGCTTCTAGAATTCTGTTTCAAAACCTATGTCACTACCTGCTATAATTCCAAATCTGTGTTTCTCTTTCTCTACATTTCATTCAGTGATAGGCTTTGTACTGTCTGGTTAGGAGCATAAATAATTATGATAAAATATGATACGATAAGCAGTAATATGATGTAGTGAAAAGCAGGTTTTAGGATCTGAAGGATCTGTGTTCAAGTCTTGACTCTATTACTTACTAGTAATATTACCCCAGGAAATATATTTAAATTTCTGAGTGCCTGTCTTGGTTAACTGTAAAAGAGGAATAACTACCTTGCAGAATTGTTCTGTAGATTAAATATGCATGTATGTAAAGTATGGTGCCTGGTAATGTAGTAAGCATGCAATAAATGGTATTAGTATTTTTAGATACACAAGATAGTATGGGAACAGAAAGGATGAAACAGATCTGCCTAGAAGATGAAGGACACAAGTACATGATATTCAGGAGGGGTTCCTACTAGTTTCAGTGTCTAAGCTGAGCACACAAGTCTCTTTCCTAAATCTCTCAGGACGACTAAATGCACTCGAGGCTCATGCCTTGATGATACCTGAACATGTCAGTAATGATAACCATAAACCCTGTTGTCCTGAGGGCAAAAACTGGAAGGAAAAAAGGAAGACCAAAGTAACCTGTGTGTGTGTGTGAAGCGCTGGACCTGTAATCAAAGGGCTCGAGTGTTTTTTTAGGCTTCTGGCTGGAGTGGGTAAGAAGATAGTTCTCGGACTTCCCTCTGGCTAAGCAGGACGGTCTGTCTCACGCCAGGGCACAGTTCTCTTCTGTCTCAATCAGGAACTACCCAGTGGAGCTTGGGTACTGAGCACAGGCGGGATGGGAGCATGTCAGGACTATCTCACACAGCCCTGCCTCAAAACCGGTCATTTGGAACAAAAGAGTAAAATTAAAGTTCCTCAGAGTTCAATGCCTGGATGTTACTCTGAAACTGTGCAAGGACAGGCCTGTTTGAGGTTAACATCAAAACTATGAGTATTTAAAGGGGTTGAGGTTTCAGTGTAAGTCCGTACACAGAAGTAGCTTGTGCTATTTCTGCTGGGGAGTTAAAAGGACTTTTTAAGTTATGAAAAATACTCTGTGACCTTTAGAAAAACAAAATAATTATTTTGACTCTTTCAAATATAATCCTTAAGATACTCTAAATAGCAGGCAGCATTACTTAAAAAGGCAAATATTGTCGAAAATAAATTAAGCTACAGAGTAAGGGAGCAATGGGCATTATGAGTGCTCTTTAGAGAGGTACAAGATTCATGGCTTCATGCTTAATACAAATGTCACAGATGCACTAAGGTTTTTTGGGGACTCCATGTATCTGAGAAGAATGATTTCAGCACACCCCATGGCTTTAGCACAAATGAAAGTAAATAATTTTCTAAAACTATTAGGACACTATACTAATCAGTTAACCTGATTATCTGTACTATAACTTCTTTTACCCTCCAGCCATCATTATTTAAGTAATGTTTCTTTAGTAAGTCCACGACTTATACAAATTAGCTACATGCTAGAAACTGGGCAATAATTTGCATTTTCTGTATGGTTTAGGTCTTAATAACATTCTTCAGACATGGGGAAGTAGGTAAATTTTGATGTCCACCTTCTTGGTTCTAGCTGCCAGCATTCACTCAGTGAATCTGACCTCCAAGAGCATCACTCCGACCTCTACTCACACCCCACTCCCAATACTAAGCACATAATACATCACTTCACAAATCATGGAAGAAATTAGAGCGTATTCTGGCAAGGACACCGCATTAAAACCAGTAGCTAATGCCTGTGAATAATTCAGGTAAGAATGAATCCAGATAAGAATGATGTACGTACCTGTACCACAGGATCTTTTGGTTGGTGTGATTAACGAGACATGAGCTGTATCTGTGCATGGCCCACCTGGAAACAGAAAGGCAGGTACATCAGTTAGGACATATCCTCCACATACCAAGAGCTCCTATATTGGATAAAGAGAAATCTAAAAAGGAATGGATCAACCTATAAATATGCATAAGGAGGGGTATTAGGAAAGATGAAGGTGGTGATGGTAGTGGTAGGTTAATTCTTAGTTCAGTAATTTAGTCTACAGGTCCATATTCTTTCTACATTATAACATGCTTTTCATAAAAAATAATCGAGTCTCACATAATGTTAAGACATTAAAGAAAAAAAATTTAACTAGAATTCTGATCTGGGTAAGAGTAAATTACCCATAAGTTTGGGGAAATGAGTTTTTCCACAGAGAAATAAGCAGGAATACTCCTTCTCAGGCTTATCTCAGTGGTCACCCTACCTTTGAATTTATTGCAAAACTGGACTTATTTAAAGTGGGGGGCGACTCCCTGAAGAAGAAACAGCTTGTCAGAAGAAATAAGGATCACTGTAATATTTAAAGACAGCACTGCTGACTAAGGAAGAATATCTAGTTTAATTATAAAAATATGATACCAAGAGAGCCTTCATGCAATCTTTGTGGGCCTAGGGATCTGACAGATAGGTGTAATTCAAGAATATGCAAGAGGGGCTTCCCTGGTGGCGCAGTGGTTGAGCGTCCGCCTGCCGATGCAGGGGACACGGGTTCGTGCCCTGGTCCGGGAAGATCCCACATGCCGCGGAGCGGCTGGGCCCGTGAGCCATGGCCGCTGAGCCTGCGCTCCGCAACAGGAGAGGCCACAACAGTGAGAGGCCCGCATACCGGAAAAAAAAAAGACACAGAGGAGAAATAGGAGGAAAACCAAGTAAGTGTGTTGTTAATGTCAAAGAGCACATAGCAAATACCTACTATGTGCCACCACAGGTTAGTCTCATGCTCTGGGGCTTATAATCTTGTTAGAAAGATAAAATTTGTTTACTTAAACAAAGAACAATACATGATAGCAAAAAAGAGCTGGATGCGAAATGATCAACTGCCAAAGAATATGGAACAAGTAATAAATGCTAAATGTAATCAGGAGGAAGGATTATTCATCACTGGCTAGCATCACGTGGAAATACTTCTCAAGAATTTGCAAATGAGGCAAGAATAAATTAAAAATTAGAAAGACCAAAAGAACAGGGCATTTCAATTGAAAAATTTTCTACAAACGTCACATCCACCAGAGAAAGCTTAACATACTAAAATTCCAGAGGAGGCCCAAATGGCGACATAAACATAAGTAACGTGGAGAGACAATGAGCTGCAAGAAAACCTAATACAGACCCCACATCCTCGAAACCCTCTGGGCACTGGCTCTGTAGCTCCATAAAATGTTATAGCTTCTGCTTCCACGTGTGATTTTTTTGTCTTTTGTTTTTTTGTTGTTAAATGAATCATTCTTATTTCTGGGAACATAAGTAGTTAAGTCCTGCAACTATTCTTTATTTAGTGAGTAATCCTGGGTAAGTGATCCTTAGTTTCTTTAACAAAAAAATGGGGATAGTTAAAATTGCCCATAAGCCACAGTGTTAATGAGATCATCTGTACAAAAAGACTTCATAAACTATAAAGCCTTATGTTATGTATCTTCACTTTCTCTCCCATGAGGTTTTATGCACCCAAGGGTCAAGACTCACTTTGCTCTTGGGTCATGACTGTATGGACAAAGGGCACTTAATAGTGTTCAGTAAGTGACCACCGCAAGCCACTTGATTGAATCAGTAGAGTAATGTACATTTTTTAAAAACCCTTTTTTACTGAGGTTTAACATAAAGAGAATGAAATACTAGAATGAAGTGCACAAATCTTAAGTATATACCTTGAAGGATTTTAACATACATATAATTGTGTAACAACCACCAGATAAAAATACTGGAACATTTCTGGAATCCAGAAAGTTCAAGGGTACATTTTTAAAAAGATTCCCAAATCCTGACTTTGGAAATTTGGATGCAATAGGCTGGGGTGCGCATAGGAAGAGATTAGTGTACATTTTTAAACCAGCTGAGCACGATGTACGTATTAAGAGCCCAGTTAGTTCCAATTCTGGTAACACTTAACTCCCAGCTCAATATATGGCGAAGATCACTGAGCTCACACAACATCGTGAACCACACAAAACACAAGCATCAATAACAGCTTAACTAGCAGAATATTTTTTTAAAGGACGTAAAATAATTCATTCAGTAAAATTATAAGAGCAGAGAGAAACTGGTTAAATCAAAACCCCTAAAGAAATTTGGCTGGGACTCATGAATTAACACTCCCATGTTTACAAATGCAATCTTTACCTCATTTGTAGGTTGAAAGTTTATCTTTTTGAAAATTCCTAATGAATGAATTTCTGTAGGTTTCGGCAAATACACAAATAACTTCAAGGCTACCTAGCATATCTCAACATGCATCATCATGAAAGTGTTCTCCAGAGAGCTTGTTAAACTAACAACCCAATCCAAAGTATTCACTACATTATAGTAAAGTACAAACAGAACCATAATTGAGCCAAAACAAACAGACAGCAAGAGTAACTGGCAGTGATAATATATCCCAGCTTTGATAATTGGACAACATTATAAACAGAGAGCTTGGAATTAAATTTGATCTGGTAGACTATAACCTATGAAACTCTTGAAACTCCAGAACAGATGGACGTGAGCACTGTACATATATTCTATATACTAACTGTGCTGTCATATAAAATTCCTATACTCTCAAATAAAAGGAGTAACCATAGGAGATTAAGGTATCTACCCTTACACAACTAATTGCAAATCAACTCTGTTAAAATGAATGCAGGAGATTAAGGGCCACTCAAGGGGAACCTTTTCAGGTTTGAGTCCACAACAATAAAAATATAACATGAGTCCCATGTGGGTATAGCAAACAAAGTAATTTTGAGAGTTGATGGTAAGGGTCAAACTCAGGGCATCTGTTCCATCAAGGAATGGAGTTGGCTAATGTCTGAGAGGGGGGCAGGAGTATGGTCTCATAAATCATTGTAAATTCTGCTCCTATTTTTGGCCTTTCTTCCTCTTCTTTCCAAACAGAAGGGTAGACAGAGCTAATACCTGAGGAGTAGGATGAAGAAGTCTTTTCTTGCCTGGGTCCTACAGGTTAATGTAGTGATGTTGTGTGTGTATGTGTGTGTGTTGGGATCGGGATTGGAAGGTTGGTAAAATAAATGCATTTCTAAGCACAGAATGATTCACACCATTACCCTCTATCCTATATTAGTAGCAAGTGAGTCTGGAACAGTAAGTTTGGGGTTGTTAAATATTAAAAATAAAACCACAGTTAAGGTACCTTGCTTAATATGACAGACTCTCTGGGAATTCTGAACCAGACAATATCAAGATTAACTCATCTAAACTTTTAGCCCATCACACCATGAGTGTTTGTTGCTTTCTTTTGCTAAAGCAAAATTAAACATGTCAAATTTTTTCAAGTTTCTTCATTATCTGAAGATACTTAATACTATCATTTTTCATTTGATATTACATTCAGAACTTTTTCCTAAATTTCAACAATTCAGAGTCTGGAATCTGCAAGTAAATAATGTGTGTGGTAGCTTGTGGTTTGTATTCTGTAAGTCTGAATACTCTATCTTGTCTTTTAGGGATGTTTCTATTCTTGTATTAAAGGTGTCAATACATAATGCAGCACTATGGATCACATTTGCAGTTCCACGTGAGAGCCATGGAATGAAATTCTTCAGCTGTATTACCAGCAACTAGAAATCTTTACAGCCTTTGCAACAGGGTAGTGGATTTTCTTAGGGAACCAGTACTGATTTCAGCCAGCCCTGTAAAGTTGAAGACAGGGGTCAAATCTGCATACTAAAAGTCACTGTAACCTGCAAAACCAGAAGGACTGAATAAAGGTATCCCGTCAACTATCAACATTCACATTTCAAGCCAAAGTGGCAGGAACATTTTTCAGCCTCCTATAGAGTTAGTTACTGAGCATGTCAAAAAACACTGAGCTACCACAGTAGTCAATCCAACTGACTGGTTGAAGACTATGACTCAGGAGAAAGACAAGAACACAGGTATGGAGGGCGGCTGCATTTATGCTGGTTATCATCTTAGGCACTCAAAATCTAAGGCTGAGTAAATACAGAAAAACAGTATTTCTCCTTAACCTTGAAAACAGAGATCAACAATCTACCCAGAAAGGTTTTGTTAAAAGAGCTGTGATGAGTAGTTATTTTTGGATCCTGATTCCACTAGTCCCCATTGGCTGCAGTTATACCATGTGCTAAACCACATCAATTAGGAAAAATGGACTGTCAAGAAGTCAGTCAGCTAAAAATTGCCAGAAGCTCAGTAATCAAATATTCTACTATCAGCTTTCATGATAACTGCAAAACATTAATACACAAAAATAGCCATTCTTTTTGTAGATTTATAACACTTCAATATTCTTGCTTAATTAGCATGACATTTACATAACAGTATCTAATTAATTTCTAACTAAGGCACTGTGGGCTAATTAGAAGTGCATCATCCTTTTTTAACCAGCTTGTCAATTCCACTCTATCATAATCTGTACATTGTTTACCTTTGCAACATCTCACTTTTCCAGGCTTGCTATTCAAAAGGTGATTTCAAACAACAGATTCATGAGCTACAATTCTCCCTCCACTCTAGAGATTCATAATATCTTATGGGAGTGTTTTTTGATGAGCCATCCTTAAAAAAAAAAAAAAAAATCTATGCAATGGAGATAGTGAAATAAACTCAACACTGTCTCCTGATGTGGTCATATTAAGAATGCAAAACTATCTTTTAAAAATATTCAAAGAATGTATATTCCTTCAGCAGTAAAAACATTCTTTCTTTAAAAGCCTTCAAAATACACACGGATACTTCAAATAGTAAATGGTAATAAATATTAAGGACAGACCAGAACGCACAAGAAAATAAGCCATCTCTTCAGAAAAGAAAACCCTATCCTCCAACTTCACCCTAAACCTGCAATTCATGAACTGTTTTAATCAGAAAGGACACACCTAATCTGTCTACATAATTGAGTTTGAAGTACACCATCGATTATAAATAAGGATGCATAAAGATATAATGAGTAGGAATCTAAGTTTACAGAAAATCTTCAGCCCCGATAATAGCCCTCCCATTTCTCCAAATGCAACTTCCAAATTAAACCATTTACGAAGCTTGTTACAGAATCTTAAGTTTTAATCTCTCAGAAATTCTAATCCTAACTCACTGCATGATTTTTCACACCATTTAGCTCTAAATCAGGGATTCATGAGAAGGAGATTTCCAAAGTAGGTAAGAAATTGCTATTGGTAAGCTCTCTGTTTTGTTCATAAAAAGGGCCTCTCAACAAAATTTCATTACCATTCCACCCCGACTCCCCTAAATAATTGTAGCTGCTCAGCTCTGCAAATATTAGTGTGTGTGTTTGTGCGTGAGTATGCTTATTAGTCTATCTGCACAACAGAAATAAAGTTTAAAATTCTCCCACAACGCCTTCCTCAGGGAAAAACACTACAAGCAAAATGAAATCAGGAATGCTTTCCATTTGCCCAGTACTGATAGACTCTTCTGCGGTAGCGCGGACATCCCTGTTGGGGCCAGGGTATGCGTTTTGGAAGAAATGCTCTCTCTTGACCCAGCAATGGCCTTAATGGCATGATCTTTAGGGGTAGTGGCAAAGTCTTAAGCTTCTTGGTACCCTAGCATATGAGGTGTTCAAAATATGTTTTTCACTACGGAATGAAAATGATCCAGGCTAAAATCAATTATTGAACATGCATATCTATTCAGAAGGGAAATGGAACTATTAATAAACAGTTGATTTTCACCATATTTACATGTTAATCTAGCACAGCAGTTCTCAAACATTTGCATCTTAGGAACTTTTTACACTTAACAATTATTAAGAACACAAAAGAGCTTTTCTTTATGTGGGTTATATCTAGTGATATTTACCTTATCTGAAATAAAAACTGAAAAAAAAATTTTAATTTTCATTTAAAATTCACAAAATAATTAATGTCAATATAAAAACATATTTTTATGAAAAATAACCACAAATTTTAAAAATATAAGAGCAGCCTGGCTTAAAGAAGAAACCTGGATTTTCACATCTGCATTCAATCTGTTACAATGGATTGCTTATATGAAGCATATGAAGAAAAATCACCCTCACATGGATATATAGTTGGAAAAGGAAGGACCTCATGGACCCTGTGAATGGGTCCTGAGGAGCTCTATAAGTCCTTGGACCACACTTTGAGAAAGACTGGTACAGAACAAAACAGGTTAATATAATTTCCATCTTCTCCACACTCTGCTCACACGCCAACTGACTGTTCTAGTCCTGCAGAGACCCATCAATGCACTAGTACAAAAAGTAGTAAAAGGTTTGCCCATTCTCAACAAAACATTAATATTTAAATAAATGAAGGCAAGAATAGTGGAATAAACTCTAGAATTATAATTTCAACCCAGAACATTCTATTTCTGCTACTTATGTAGGAAGAGTAAAACCATGTTTCATGTAACTCAAAGGATTCTGAGCAGTTAAATCTGTTTGTTTTTCAGATGTGATCTCTCACCTAGAACCCTTGTAACCAAAAAAGAGCATCCCGTATATTAAGATACCGACAAACACTCACCACTAATACTCCGAAATGTGATAAAGTCCAACAGCAATTAACACTGAATTTCTAAGACACCACTATCTTGCAGTTCAAAACTAGAAAGAAACCTTTTTTTTTTTTTTGCGGTATGTGGGCCTTTCACTGTTGTGGCCTCTCCCGTTGCGGAGCACAGGCTTCCGGACGCGCAGGCTCAGCGGCCATGGCTCATGGGCCCAGCCGCTCCGCGACATGTGGGATCTTCCCAGACCGGGGCACGAACCCGTGTCCCCTGCATTGCCAGGCGAACTCTCAACCACTGCGCCACCAGGGAAGCCCAAGAAACCTTTTTTGAGAGGTCAAAATATCACCTGGCAAATGAAGTCAGTTTTATTTTTAGACACTTGTTTCTGTGACAAAGCATACTTAATATGAATATGAAATCGGGAGCTGTCACTTCTCCAATTTAGACTTCAGTTCTGACTATTTACAGGCTTAACTAAGGCCCAACTCAGGTTTCTATATTTGCATTTTACCATCAACACAAGCATGAATCTCATAACATTAATGAAGAAACCACTCAGTATTACAAGAGCTTTTATTTTTTTGACATATTTTAGCTACCAAGAGTGTTCTCATAAATCTTGTCCTGCGTCTGCAAATGAAAGAATGCACTGCCTTCCTCAGAAAAGTGACCTGTGCATGTTCTCTATAAGAGGCTTCAGAGAAAATTAAAAAATACGTCTATTTAGGCCATAGGTACTGCCCCGTGGACATTTAAAAAGAATTCTGAACATAGGTGCCCTTCTTCCCTGACCCTGTGCTGAGCCTCTCCTGTAAGTAGCTGTACCACAGCTGGCAATGTGTTCAAAGTGTCAATGATTGAAAGGAAACTTAGCCAAACCTCCTTGCTTTACAGAAGTGAACACTAGCAGGTTTTACTAACAGGACCTTTCTTTGCAAATAATAGTTGAAAATGTCACAATTTGAATTATGTAAAGAAGCGTTTATATTGATATTTGGGAATTTTAAAAATTCCTTGCCAACATGGCATCCTATTGTTTATTAAATCTAAAGAATCCTCCTTTTGACAGATCAAAAAGTGAAATAAATGGTTTATGAAGCAACAGAACATATGAACACAAAACATAAAGTTACATGTAGTCATTTTTTGGCATGGGCAGCTCTGAATTTTCAGAGAGAAGTTCACAAACACCATTAAAATATATTCACGTAAGTTTAAAATAACTACTTCTAACACGCAAATAGATAGATGACCCTATTATATGATTTTTTTTCAGCCAAACACTTCTGTCATAACAAAACTTAGATTTAATTTAAAATCAGCACAGCGTCACCTATTACCTGTATCTAGACAAAATAAAAACAGTATGACAACTGCAAAGGGCTAAAGCTATGTGATGTGTGGTTGTTCACTGTGACCTTTACTTTCACAGCCCAGTGTAGAGCATTTCATTTAATAAGAACATAAAAAAAAATCTGCATTTGCAAAGAGGGGGCAGTGATGATGCTGCTTCAAAACCTAGTATGAATATCAATAACTGTATAATCTCATTAAGTGCCTGAGGAAACCTTTATGGGAAACTAACCTTTCAGATTTGCAGACTTCTTAAGGGATCCTTGAAAAATGGGTGTTTAAAGTTTGCTAGTCTCTCTTGCAAAGGGGAATCTTGAAGAGGGAAATTCAGGTGATAAAAGAAATACCCATAAGCAGAAACTGCTGTTTGACAACAGGCAGGTGGCTATTTGCAGTTAAAACAACAAGAGAAAAAACAGTCTCTCATTATGCTAAAAGCTCTGTTAAAAGAGATGAATTGTCACCACAACAAGACAACCAAATTTCAAAATCAGGTAGGGCAACTGCCTTTTTGAGTTACTTCACCTTGAGGTTACTGAATGGCACAGAAAACAATAAAAATATTAAGTAGCTGCTCAAAATCAGGTTCAGGCAATGAGAAGCCTCTCTTTAGTGTATCAAAACACATGAGCACATGAAGGTTCTCAAAAGTATGAAAAACTAGTAAACTTTTCTAAATATTTAAATCATTTACTGAATATTGCCTTGCTGGGTGCTATGGGGCAGAGCAAAGCAGAATAAAATTAAGTCTCTGCTAATTTGGGGTATAACCTCTAAATTGGTACAGAGAGATGAGATTCTCATGTCAAAGAGGTGACCAACACAATATGTGATTAGATGTTACAGGGAGGAAGTTAGGAATTCCTTGGAGGAAGCAAGTGTGGATGAAATGGTTCTGAGGTAGGCTTCCAAGAGCATGAATAAAAATGGTAATATGAGTTGCCATGGTGTCTTTTGGGGACAACAAGGATCTGGTTCAGTTCAGAGCTGAGTATCAGTGCTGGGAAAGGTAGGGAGGTCAAAAACAATGAGGTTCCAGATTATGTGGGGGAAGGATGTCTGATACAAGATTAAGAATGGATGATCAAATAGGCAGTGATGAGTCAATAAAAGAATTCCCTTTTTTGTTTAACATGATGTCAATGGGGATTCATCTGACTAGTTTATTGACTAGGACAAGATGAAAAGCAAGAACAGTCTAAAGATTATGGCTGTAATCCTATGAAAACACAATGGTGGCAATAACAACTTCCCAGACCTTTAATATTTCTCCATTGAGCTAACACTAGAGGATCATAAACAAAGACAAATTAGGAAATATAAACAATATTAGACTAAGAATAAAATTTAGTTTGTGTACTTGGTACAATTCATATTCTAAAATTAAGAGCACCTTTAATAGAAAAAAATTTTTAAATAAGAATATGTTCCAGTAAATTCCAATAAATTTAGAAATGTAGATGAAATAAACATTTTTATAATAATACTAATTGCCAAAACTAACTTTAAATGAGGTCGAAAATATAAATAGTCCAATATCAGACATCAGGCCGATCAGTTTTATGAATAAATTCTTCAAGGTTTCAAAGAACAGATACATTACACAATGTCAGAACATAAGACAAAAAGCAGTGTTAGGGCACAGGAAAAGATGAAAAGCTTTCTATGAGATTAATGTAACTAGTATCTAAACTAGACAGGAATAGCATGCCCACCATATATAAGCACACACGTACACAAAATTAACTCACTTATTAAAAAGGTAAAAAACTTAAAATAAAATTAGCATTTTGAATCCGTCAGTATACTGAAAGAACTAACAGAGTTTATTCAAGGAATGCAAAGATGGTTTAACACTGGAAGTCTATTAAATTAAGAGATTACATATTAAAGGAGAAATGTATATGATCATCTCAACAGATGCTGAAAAGCATTTTATAAACATTCCTCTCTGATTTAAAAAAATTAACAAGCTAAAAATAGAAGTTTCTTAACCTGATAAATAATATCTACAAAAAAACCTGTAGCAAATACTACATTTATGTGTGATATACTAATATATTTCACATACATTAGTAATAAGAAGTAGTATCAGAGTTAGGAACAGGAAATACATATATAAAGCTATAAAGAAGAATTTCTAACAAGAAATGTGTAAGGATTACACTAAGAAAATAATAAATCTTTACTCAAGAATATTTAAGAAGATTTGAACAAATGAAGACAAATGATATTCCTATATGAGAAGGCCCAATAATGTATTAAAATGTCAATTATTCCCAAATAAACCTTTATTTTCAGTGTAAACCCAATTAAAAATTACACTGTAATTTTTAATAGAATTTGACAAAGTGCACTGAGAAGAAAAAAATGCAAAAAAATAGCCAACAAAATTTAGAAAAAGATAAACTAAGGGGGAACTAGCTCTATCAGATACCAATACACACCACAAAGTTATTTTCCAGTCTCAGGAATATACAGTTAGACCAATGGAACAAAATAAAAGAGTCTAAAAACAGATTTACGTTTATAAAATAGTGACGGAATTCCAAACCAGGCCTAATTGATAAGTGGTTTTGACATAATTGGTTATCCATTTGGAAAAATAATAAAGGTAAATCCCTATACCTCATATCATATACAAAATAAATTCCAGATGGAATCAAGAGCTAAATATAAACTGTAAAATATGAAGAAAAATATTTTTATAACCCTGTGATGGAGAAAGCCTTCTAAGAAACACACAAACCTAGAAGACAAACTAACAGACTTGAATTTTAAAATCTGTGAATTTTCTAATGGAATACAAGACACCCAAATCAAAATTAAAAAGTCTTAAGTGACATACCGGAAGAAAATATTTACATGATATGTAACAAATATATAAGAATACATAACAAATATCCAGAATATATAAGGAGCTCCTACAAATCAGTAAGAAAAAAAGGCTAACAAAAAAATAAGCAAAGAATACAAATAGGCAAACCAATGGAGACACAAATAGCTAATAAACATATGAAACAGTGCTCAATCTCACTATCAGGAGATGTCAGGGAAATGCAAGTTAAGATAAGCTTTTCTTGGGCTCCCCTGGTGGTGCAGTGGTTGAGAGTCTGTCTGCCGATGTAGGGGACACAGGTTTGTGCCCCGGTCTGGGAAGATCCCACATGCCGCGGAGCGGCTGGGCCCATGAGCCATGGCCGCTGAGCCTGCGCTCTGCAACAGGAGAGGCCACAACAGTCAGAGGCCCGGGTACCACAAAAAAAAAAAAAGATAAGCTTTTCTTTTGCCTGTTGCCCCCCAGAAAAGAACACCTAACGTTGGTAAAAGTATGGGAAAAATGCTCACTCAAATAAAGTGGCATATAGGAATAAAGTAGTAATGTCATTTTAGAAATTAATTTGGCAGTGTATATAAAAATTTTAATACATATTCTTTGACTTGTTAGTTCCTCTTCCATGTATTTATCATGGAAAAATGATACATGCACCATTACTTATATTTAAAAATGTTTACATCATATGGTTTATAGCAGTGAAATATAAGAAACAGTCTCAAAAGAAAAGAGAAAATAATAATAATACAGAATACTACAGAGCAGTTTAAAAAGAATTAGGCTGACCTAGAAAGATCTCTAAAATATATTGTTAAGTAAAAAAGCAAGTTACAAAACAATACATATAGTATGTTCTCATTTGTATAAAGAAAACCTTATATTTATGTAGACATGTATATAACTGCATAGAAAAAGAATATATATAATCCAAAATAAATAAACAGTGGTTATCTCTGAAAAGAGTGGGAATTTGGGGGGTGGGGAACGGAGTGGAGGCATTAAAAGAATATTTTCACCTTCTAACATACATAAACCTGTATGTCTTTGCTTTACTTGTATACTTAAAAAATAAAGTAACTTAAGACAAAAAAGAGGGCAGCAAATAATTAATTTAAAAGTCATGGTTTTGCTTTAATTTTGACTCTATTTTTGGACTACAAAAAAGGTCAGATGACACTCTAAGTGCTTGAACAAGTTCTGATCCAGCTAACAATGTGAAATAGAAGTAATTTCCATAAGAAAACACTGCTTAACTGGTCAGTCCTTTTGCATTTTGACCAGGATTCATTCAATGATCCCATACATTGATTCCTGGTGAATTACAACCATTCAATTCAATACAGCATATAACTGTACGTTATCAAACTGTACTGCAAAGTACCAATCCTTTTAGAACACAAGCCCTAATAAAAGCACCATGCCTTACAGAATCAGCTTCAAGATAAATAAATGCACTGGAAAAAAAAGTACCTTTAAATTAAAATCAGAAGAGACATTTAAAATTTTGGCATTCTTCATTATGGGAAAGAATCTCCCACTTTGATACTATTATATATCAGAAAAGCTCCATCTGTTGTAATTATCTCTGATAAATGGCCTGATGCTCCAAGCTTCATTAGAGAAAAAGGAAGAGAAAGACACATACAGAGAGAACTGTAAATAAATCTCCTCACCATATTTCACTTAAAACCAGCCCAGCAGGAAGGCATAAAATATTTTTAATAGGTAATATTTTCTGAATGTTCTACTAGAATAAGTCAGCCTGTTTTGCACACTATCTGGTCTTCAAGTAGGCATAGTCCAAAAAGGGAAAACTAGCTTCACTTAGAGATTATTATAAATTTAATTGGTAAAAACAGACAAACATGAAGTTCAGCCACTCAGTGGCAATGATATTAATTTTCCAAGGGACAGATCTGTCAGACAGGAATGAAGACTAGCAGCCAATGAAGCCCAATTCATGTTCAAAGACCCAAGGGCAGTCTAGCAAGGAAATCTGTTAAAACGTGCCACCGTTTTATTTTTTAAATGCCTGGGGAAGTTAGGCTATGACCAGGAACCAGTTTCCAAGGAAACAATGGAAATCTCTTTGTTCAAAAAAATTAATTTAACACACAGATAAAGAATGCTCTCAAATTTCTGTTTTGGGAATCACTGTCATATTAAAGGAAAATCCAGCCAGCACCTGGAAAATGAAGCTTTATTCATTAAAAGTCTTCACTAATATTCCAGTTAGTATGGTTCTCACTTTTTCTGTATATTTTCTTTTGGTTACAACAAAATCATCTCTTGGGTATATATAGTAGAGAAGAACAGGAAAAATTTTCAGCATTATGGATGAAAAAAGGCCCAGAGCTGAGCTCTAGCCCTGTCATGTGACTCAAGGCAGGTCACCATTCAAACCTTTTCCTCATCTGTAGAATAAGGAGGAGGCTATCTGCCTATGTTGCAGACCGTTTGTTAGGATGATCCCAGAAAAATAACGTTTGTCAGAGGGCTTTGTAAAACAGGGGTTGACGAACTTTCTCTGCAAAGGACCGTTGGGTCTGTGTAGTAACTACCCAGTTCTGATGTTAAAGTGCAGACGCAGCCACAGGCAATACATACATGAATGAGCATGGCTGTGTTCCAATAAAAATTTATTTGTGAACACTGGGATCTGAATTTCATGTAATCTTCACATGTAAAATTACTGTCCTTTTGATCTTTTTCATTTAAAATCATTCTTAGCTCGTGGGCCATACAAAAACAGGTGATGGGCCAATTTGGCCTGTGGGTTATATTTTGCCAACTTCCCTTAAAAACTATTGTTTTATATATGTGTTGGTGGCTGTTTATTGCTTAGTATGTGCCTCTACACAGTTTAGAAAAGTGTTCCGTACGAGGTGGGCCCTCTCTAACTGTTAGATTAGAATGTCAGAATATTTAAAAACAAGTCCATTTCTTGCCAATACTCTTCCCTAGTAGCAGGTATCAGTTCTCTTCCTCTCCTGCCTAGAAAGAAACAGACCAGCTAACTCTCCACCAACACCTCAATTTCCCTCCAGTACATAGTGGGACTGGCTAACCCCTGCCCCCTGCCACCAAAAACCCCACAAAACCTAGCTCTGTAGGCATGTATACCATAAGGCTCCCCAGAGGGCACAAGCAAGGATGTCCAGGCCTTTAAGAGCATTAACAATAGGAAATCTAATTTATAGGAGAAATAGAAGGGTCTTTTTAAAAATCTTTTAAGTCCAATCTTATAAGACTCTGACTTAAGGTGACCAGTCATCTGCTCATCTTGTTAAGGCTATCAGGACAGATGCACTGTCTAAGTCAAGAGTAGACAACTAAAGTGATTGCTAAGTAGCAGTGAAGACCCAGGTGATCCACTGACACCTTGCAAATTTCTTCAACTGTGACCCACCTAGGAGAAGAAAGGTGGAGGAAGAGGCAGCAGGGGATTACTCATATTGATCTTTTAGTACCCTCAAAGAGACCAGAATTTCATATAACGCATCCACCCTGACAGCTTTAACAACCAGTTCCAGAGTTCTACCCACAACCTGACATTATTTCAAAAGTTGGCTCAAGAAACAAAGTACAGGGCTTCCCTGGTGGCACAGTGGTTAAGAATCTGCCTGCCAATGCAAAGGACACAGGTTCGAGCCCTGGTCCGGGAAGATCCCACACGCCACGGAACAACAAAGCCTGTGCGCCACAACTACTGAGCCTGCGCTCTAGAGCCTGCAAGCCACAACTACTGAGCCCACGTGCTACAACTACTGAAGCCCATGCACCTAGAGCCCATGCTCCACAATGAGAAGCCACTGCAATGAGAAGCCCGTGCACCACAACAAAGAGTACGCCCACTCGCCGCAACTAGAGAAAGCCCACGTGCAGCAACGAACACCCAAGCAGCCAAAAATAAATAAAATTTATTAAAAAAAAAAAGATCAATGTCTCCTAGACTAGATTTGAAGCTTCTAGGAAAGTGTTCTATGCCTGTTTGGGGTCATAGGTATCTTTAAAAAAAAAAAGAAAAAGGAAAAAAGAAAGTACAGTAGCTGATTCAATTTGTTGTAAGGCAGAAACAAACACATTGTAAAGCAATTATACTCCAATAAAGATGTGGGAGGAACAAAAAAAGAAACAAAATAAACCACAATTTATCTCCTCTATGAAAAACCTGGAAATTGAAAGAACAATAAATTGGTAGTAGCAAGAGCATTAAGAAATGTATGTTATTTTGTTCTTTTTAAGTGTCTGTGCAACATTGCTTCCTCTGTAGTTTATTTGCAAGCAACGGCCTTTACACTACAAATCACTACAGAGATAGGCAGCAATGGGGTGGTGTTGGAAAGCCAGGCTGCTTTGTGATGTTGGGCAAGATACAGAATCATCCTGTGCCTCCATTTTCACATCTGAAAAACAGATACAGTAATACCACCCGCTTTACAGGGTATTATGAATATGAGGTAGGTTAATACAAATAAAAATTTGGAACAGTGCCTGGCACTTAGTAAGTACTCTGGTGATAGCTGTTACCATTTTTATAGCATTTAAATGTTACGACAAGTCCTTTGGTCACTATTAGAATTTTGTTTACAACTGCTTTTTGAAAATGCTTCTAATGGCTAAAGTTCCATGGACTCTTCTGCAGACACACATAAGATGGGATAGGAAGAGACACGTGTGTTTAGACAAAAAAATATCACTTTGAGCTTTCGGACACCTGTTTTATTGACCTCCAGTCAAGGTGTTTTAAGAAATTCTTTTGTATAAAAATCTGTCCTGCTCTCTGCTTTACACATTCTTGTCAATAGTTCTTACTTTATCTGCAGTCTTTTCAAAACAGCATTAATGTACCCAGACTCTCACCACCTTTCTGTTCTTGTATTCATTTAACTTTGAGAAGCAGAAAGCAGATGTAATCAAGAGAATGAGTATTGCTTATTAGGAAGAAAAAACCTTTCACAAGCCCCAAAGAAGACTCAGCACTTCCAGTTCTACACTAACGCTTCCAGTTCTACAATAACAATGGATCCATAACTACTACAGAGTTTACAGATTATGTAGTACTTGGATTTGGAATCCCAAACCCATTTCCCAGCAACTCCTACACCTTACTTCTCCATAACTCTCTAGGGGAAGCTAAGGACCAACAGATGAAATTCTGGTCTCTTGAGAATACTAAAAGATTAATATAAGTAATCTCCTGCTGCCTCTTCCTCCACCTTTCTTCTCCTAGGGAGGTCACAGTTGAAGAAATGTACAAGGTGTCAATGGATCAGGCTGTCTACTCTCACCTGGGTCTTCACCGCTACTTGGCAATCACTTTAATTACCTCCTGTTGACTTACAATGCATTTGCCCTGACAGCTTTAACAAACCTTCCTTACTTTTCTTATCCCTATATCCCCCCCCATCCACAAATCAGGCACATATCTCCTCACTCTAGCATAGTTTTCAACCTAGGCGAGATGGCAAAACTCGCCTGAGAAAGCTTTTGCAAATGACATGCTTATTAACCACTATTCCTGCTACTGCCTCCCTTTCACCCTAAAATTCGCACGCACCTGTTAGGGAGAACAAACCAGAAACTCAAGGAGAGAAGTATGTATCTGAAAAGGTGACCTCCTTGTGGATAGAGACCTAATCTTATTCATTTCTGTACCCAGCACTTAACCTAGTGCCATTTATCAAAGACTGCTAAATGAATATACAAACCACTGAAACAGTTTATTAAATAGTTTATTTAGAGAATTAATCACATGATCACCAAATCTAAATTTTTCTTGTCAGCTTACAGTTTCCTGAAGCATTTTCACAATGTTGAGGCAATATACTATAGTGGCTGAAAGCACAGGCTCTGGAGCCGAATCAGTGGGTTAGAGCATGAGCTACACTGGGCAGCAAGAGCTCTGAATTTTGCGTAGAAGTTACTGAACCACTCTATGCTTCAACTTCCTCATTTGTGAAAACAGGGATAATAAAAGCACCTACCTTATGGGGCACTGTGAGAATTAAATGTTAGTATGTGTAAAGGGCTTAGAAGAGGGCTTAGAAGATAGCCAAACACTTCATAAATATGAGTGAATATTTTCATTATTAATTATATTAATTATTTAATTATTAATATTTCATTATTAGTAGTAGTATTGAGAATTAAATGTTAGTATGTGTAAAGAGCTTAGAAGATAGCCAAACACTTTATAAATATGAGTGAATATTTTCATTATTATTAATAAAGCCTACACCATACAATGAAATTTGTTCCTTGCCTTTTGTGACCTTGCCCATTATCATTTGCCCCCTCTCTGACTTCTTCAGTTGCCTCCCCTGTTTTGGTTTCCCTCTAGGTTCTATTCTCACTGCTTTTCTTTCTTCTCACCTTCGGCAATCTCACTTAACCCCTAAGGCTTCACTTATCATCTGCATGTGGATGAAGCCAACCTTGACTTCTTTCTCCTGAGCTCCAACTCAAACTGCCCAGTTGAACACCTAAGTCATCATCAAACCTCATATTAGCAAATCTCCTCCTCTCTCCAGATCTATGAAAATCCAAGGTTTACAATAATGAGCTCCACAAGAATTAGGAAATGAGATTAGACTCTGAGAGTTTCACTTGAAGAGTTAAACACACAATGGTTTAAAGCAGTGATGGCACCAGAAAGAGAGAATGGATCTGAAACTGGTAGAACTACACATCCTTAATCAGATTGAAGGTATTTATGTATATATCGAAAGGAAAAATGCGGCAGTCTACAGAAGCCTAGAGTGGCAAGTTATGGAAACACAGGAAGTGCTGTGTCCTAGGGGCTCCAGAGCTCAGGGTAGGTCTAATCCCAAGCAGAGGAGGGAAAAAGGGCATAACGATGGAATCTCGTACTGAACATAAGACCTTCCCTACTTCCCTATATGTCCTCAGAGCACACCCGACAATCAGCATGACTCAAACTTTCACTTCATCTAACTCCACTTGTTCTGAGTCCACACTCTGCCATTTGCTATGTAAATCCTTGTTATGGGTCTGCTTCCCATAAAGATCTGACTCCAGAGAAAATATTTTAGTCATACAGTCATATGGATATAGTGTTTTTATTTTCAATCCCTGTTATAAGGGTATTTCATGATGAATTAATCAAGTAACTTTTGGTTACCATGTGCGTTTCCACATACCTTAACTTCACAGAAAAAGTGTTGATCTTACCAACATGAATACTTCTATTCTCTGTGGCAGTTATATTTCACATTGTGAATTAACTAATTAAAAGCATGAGTTCTAAAGTCAAATGCCTGAATTTGAATGCTATTCTGGTTACTAGTTTGCTACCACAGGCAAATTACTTGATCTCTTTGTGCCTGTTTCCTTCTATACAATGGGGAAACTGAGTATTTACACCTCAATGAGTTGTCATGAGAAGTAAAAGAAAAAATATGCAAAACATATAGAACAGTGTCTTGCACATAAAGTGCTCAATTAAAGGTAGCTGTTGTTATCTCAGAGCACTTGGGCTGCTCAAGTTGTTTTGATCCTGGCCTGATCCTGGTGTGTGAATCCAGTCAGATGCCATTCCATAAGATGAGATTCTGATCAGCTCCAACCTTTCCCTTAGACAAGTTCTTAACCAAAGGCCATAGTGAGCTTTAGAAAAATTTTACTCAAAATTGAGTATAAATGGTTGGTGTCTATTTTTCTGAGACAAGGGGCCAGAGCTTTCATCAACCTCTCAAGAAGTACACAACCCTCAGGCTTCCCTGGTGGCGCAGTGGTTGAGAGTCTGCCTGCCAATGCAGGGGTCACGGGTTCGTGCCCCGGTCCGGGAAGATCCCACATGCCACGAAGTGGCTAGGCCTGTGCGCCATGGCCGCTGAGCCTGTGCGTCCGGAGCCTGTGCTCCGCAACGGGAGAGGACACAACAGTGAGAGGCCCGTGTACCGCAAAAAAAAAAGTACACAACCCTCAACAGATTTTTAAAAACAAAACAAAACCTACTGCCTTAACATTATCACTACCATTTTCATCTTTTTTTCTCCCCTTACATAATTTCAACACCTTTACCTAGGCCTCTATTCAATAGGTTACAATAATTTTAAATTTTTCTCTGTGCAATGTTATCTAGTATAATCCTTCCCATTTTCAATACTGCCATGCTACTTCTGCAAAATAACTGTAGTAATATTACTTCCTTTGCACAAAAACATGACTACTGTCTAACATCCAAATATCTTCGCTGAGCGTTCAAGCCTCTATGGCACGGCCACAATCTACCCGCCCAGCCTTGTCCTCCATAAATGGCCCTAAAGGAGTCACTTGCCATTGCAGAACTCCATGCAGCTTTCCTCCATATTGTGTCTATCTTCAACAGCACCTTTTCCAGTAAACCAACACCCTTCTTCAACAGTCAATGTCTTCAATACGTAAGAAAGACCATTAAAATAGGTGCATACAACCATGTATCAGGGTTTCTCAACCCTGGCATTACTAACATTTCAGGCTGGATAATTCCTTGCTGTGGAGGGCTGTCCGATACAGTGTCAGATGTTTACAGCATTGGGGGGAGGGGGAGGGGCAAACTCACTCCTGGTTGAGAACTACTGATATAAGAAATATATTTAATTTAAGCTGCTAAACAGTAAATTCTTTGAGGACAGGGACTATGGCCTTTTTTACCTTTATATTGTCAACTTTACCTAGTACAGTGGTTTATGATAGGGGTTTAGATAAACATTTGTTCTCTGCTAATCTTTCCAAAGTTAGTAGATAGAACATTCTAACCTACCATACTCCAAGGATTTCTAGATATTCATTAAATTTGAAACACCAGATTTCAACCTGTTAAGTAAAGCTTTTAAAAGGTAAAAAGCTGCTATGTCATAACATCACTACAATTTTCAACAAACCCTGCCAGTTACAGTTGTGCCCTAAAGGAAATGGTTACAGCATTATAAAGCTTAAGTGGACAATGGACTTCCATATCACATATATGATAATAGTATTCTGTCACTGAGAACTTACAGAAGAACAAAAGAAACTACTTCCTCCTCCCTTCAAATACCCTATGTTCTATGAAGTATATAGTGTTATCTCGTTAACTGCCTAGAAACACTTGAGGCCCACTTAGTGACAGAGGCAAGGCTTCAATCAAAGGTTCCTAAATCAGGTTAAGTTCCCTAGACCAGTGGTCCTCAATTCTTGCTGCATATTTGAATTCTCTGAAGAATTAAAAAGAACAGATCACTGAGCCTCACTCCAGACCAATTAAATTACAGATTCAGG
Organism: Neophocaena asiaeorientalis asiaeorientalis; assembly: GCF_003031525.2. Taxonomy (NCBI): domain Eukaryota; kingdom Metazoa; phylum Chordata; class Mammalia; order Artiodactyla; family Phocoenidae; genus Neophocaena; species Neophocaena asiaeorientalis. Next base: position 5,436,740 of record NW_020175393.1, on the reverse strand, counting down.
GAATGGTGCTGAAGATTAAAATTGTTCTAAAAATCCCCACTGGATTCTAATTTACAGCCAGGGCTGAGAACAACTGCCCTAAACTGGTTCAAAACCTCATGTACCCTGACAGTTAACATAAAAGGCAACCCTTTAAGAAAAGTTTAAGCAGGCTTCCCTGGTGGCACAGTGGTTAAGAATCTGCTTGCCAATGCAGGGGACACGGGTTCGAGCCCTGGTCCAGGAATATCCCACGTGCCATGGAGCAGCTAAGCCTGTGCACCACAACTACTGAGCCTGCGCTCTAGAGCCCGTGAGCCACAACTACTGAGCCTGAGTGCCACAACTACTGAAGCCCGCACGCCTAGAGCCCGTGCTCCACAACAAGAGAAGCCACCGCAATGAGAAGCCTGCGCACCGCAACAAAGAGTAGCCCCCGTTCACCACAACTAGAGAAAGCCAGCACACAGCAATGAAGACCCAACGTAGCCAAAAATAATAAATAAATAAAATAAATAAATTTAAAAACACACACAAAACAACCTTAAACTCAATGGAAGGCTGAAACTTACTCTCTACCTTGCTGACTTGGGGCCTATATGTTAACACTTAATCTTGAATTGAAAGAGCTGCTATCATTTTTTCTGGAAGAGGCATTACCAAGAAACTCATGATATGATTCTTAGGCTGCTTTCTCTACCACTTCACAGGATCTGAGACTTACACTCCTCTTTACTTGGTGAAGTTACATTCAGTTCTGTCGGAAGCGGCTGCTGGCTGGGACTAAGAGTTGGCGTGGTTATCGAGGTATTGCTGTTGTCACTGGTGGTCTCTTCGGAAAACAAATCTGATTGGCTGTTACTTGTACTTGGAGCGGAATCATCGTCTGGTTGTTTCTTTTGAAAATCTGAAGAGAAAGTGTGAGAAAACCAGTTTAAATAAGGAGTTCACAATTGCCTTGGGTATTAGAAAATAATGCAAGTTAGTATAAAAATTAAAACTAATTTGGGTGATAGAAAGAATTGAAGTAAAATACTGGTCCAAAACACAGAAGATTGGTAGAGGGTGAGTTAAAGATTTCCAAGATGAGTGGCAGACATACTGACTTTAATGTAAGACTCTGCAAAGCCAAATACATGTTAAAATTTTAGGGTAGGGGTAATCAAGGATAAAACAAATAAAGAAAAGTTGTTCAAACCAATAAAGGACAGATAAGAAGGAAAAAAACAGCAGAGGAAAAAAGGGTAAATACAAAACACATAATATGTGGTAGAAGTAAGTACAGATATATATCAGTAGTGGTAATAAATGTAAACAGACTAAACTTAGCAGTTAAAAGATAGAAAATTCAGACTGAATAAACAAAGTCCTGTTTTATGTAGTTTCCAAGAGACATACTAAAAACATTAACATGAGAGAAAACTTTCAAAGTATATAAACAAAATACCAGCAAATACAAATGATTAAAAAGCCAGTAATAGCTATAGTACTGTTAGGAAATGTAGACTTTAAGGCAAAAGCATTATTAGAGATAAAGAGGATCATTACATAATAGTGAAAAAAAATTACCAGAAATATAAAACAATTCTTAATCTGTATGCACCTAATAACAAAGCCTCAAAATATGTAAAGCAAAAATGATTGTATCTATGGGAAACTGACAATTAGATAATGAATTATTTTCCAACACATTTGGAATATTTATAAAAACTACCTAAAACCTGGATAAACCGTGACCACACATTAGGTTATAAAGCAAAAGCCTCAACAGATACCAAAGAATTAGTAAGATACAGGCATTATTAATTGACCACAGAGCAATTAAGTTAAAAATTGGTAAAAAAAAAAAAATCCTATATATTTGGAAGTTTCTAAAACACACTCTAAACTCATGGGTCAAATTAGAAAATATGTATAATTAAATGATAATGTAATTACTACTTATCAATATCCATTAAAGATAAAGATGCACATACATTACCTATACCCCAGTCATTTTATTACTAGGTATATGCCTGACAGAAATTCAACACACAGGTACAAGGATGTTGATTACATACTGTTTGTAATAGTAAAAAGTCAGACCTAAAGGACCATAAATTATATTATATTCAAATAATGTACACAGTGAAAATAACTATTGCCACACACATCAACATGAATAAATCTCAAAATTATAATGTTGAACAAAAAAGTAAGTCACTAAATAACATAGTAAGACTGTATTGCACAAACCTTAAAAACAGGCAAAACTTCAAATAATATATTGTTTAGGAATATGTATCTATAAACACTAAAAAAATTAACACAATTCGGGAGGGTGGTTACGTCTGAGATTTGGGGGGTGTGAAGTGAGAGCTATGCAGAAATATTCAAAATTATAGACAATGTCCATTGACAGAGAATAGATTAAAGTGATATATTCATTCGTATGATGAAATACTCTATGGCAGTTAAAATAAATGAATAGAGCTATAAGTACAACAGAAAAATCTCAAAAACAATGTTGAGAGAGAAAAGCAAGCTACAGAAAGATATATATCTAATAATATTTATATAAAAATTTTAAATATGTAAAAATACCATATATTGTTTATTGGTACATAATTCCAATATAAAAACATGTGGAAATGATACACCAAATTTAGGATAATAGTTATCCAGGGGTGGGAGGAACCAGGATCTTCAATTCTATCTGTAATTTTTTTTATTTCTTAAAGCTAGTGGTCAGTGTATGACTGTTTAAATTATTACGTTTAGTCTCTGTATGTTTCATTTAAAAAAATCTTATACTAGTCTATGAAGTACAAATTATACTTCACTGCATCAATTCAGAAAAGGAACAGAAGATCCTGACAACTCCATTTTGCCTTATCTTTTGAACCAAAGAAGCTATTGCTATTATGCTCTACAACCTCATCAGAATCACTATTCTGACATATTCTGAGCATAATAGCCAGCTAGCATTTATGTTGCATTTACCATGTGCCAGGCACTGAACTAAATGTTTTATGTATTTAACTCATTTACTTTAATCCTCTGAACAACCCTAACGAGGGAGTTATAATCACCACCACTTTACTGATGAAGAAACTGAGGCTCAGAAAATTTAGATAATTTGTTCCAAGTTAATAGCTAGTAAGTAGCAGGATCAGGATTTAAATACAGATCCATCTGACACGAAAACTCATGGTCTTCAATCTCAACCACAGGATGTAGAATGGTGTGCATTAAACTGGCCCAAGGAAAAGGCCTCCATGTCAAGCCCCCACCCATTTACAGCACCAACGGTGAATGCAATGGATTTAGCCAAAGAATTGCTAACCTGCTGTGCATGCCCATCAGTGATCTAAAGCCTCTACTGCTTCTGTGTATTTATTTCTCCTAGCCACTTTCTTATTCTTCTGTGTTTTGACATTTCAAAATGGCTTATTATCTCAATGTTATTTGTACAGCACCCTCAGAGAAAAAGGTACTGTATAAGTGGAATAAAAATATTGCAAAAGATGCTTCTTTTTTATATCATATCATCTCATTAGTTCTCCTATGTCAATAATCATTGTGTCCCTCCTATAGCCACCTCTCTACCATTTAACTGGAAATGTTATAAGACCCTAAAAGAACTGAAACTGAGTCATCATTGTACTGTTTAACAGAACCCCCGATGCCTCGAGACAGACAAACACACAGAATCACTCACTGAGGCACAATAACCCTTTGCAGTTAAATGACATTGGCGTCTAAAGACAATTACCAGGTCCCACCTACACAATCTCCAGCCCATGTTTGCCATGTTCCTTGCTTGATGTTCAGGTACTTTAAGTTTTCTTTTGTGAATCTGCAGCTGTCATAATGCCTTCTTCTGCACCTTCACTGGACGATGGTGTGAAAAAATCATCAGGCTAAAAGTAAAGATTACAAACCAAACTGGCTGCAAACAAGAGAACTTAAGTAGAAACTTTACACATTCTCCATTTCAATTCAATAAAGAAAGCAGAAATAACAGAATTTTACAATCAGAATTAACTTTAAAGATCTAGCTCAATCCTCTCAGTTTACAGATGAAGAAAGCAAGAGCCAAGAAAGTTAATGCAACCCACCAGAAATTCACAGTTAATTATAAGAGTTTTCTAACTCTTAGGCCAAAATTAGCAGCTTGTAGGATACAGAGAGTTTTAGAGTTGGACCTGGATTCAAATTCTGACTTGGCTATTTACTGGGCATATGGCTAAAAGCAAACTGTTTACTCTTTTGTGGCTCTGTCTGTAAAACGAAGGGAGGGAGTTATTTCTACCTCTCAGGATAGTGTGGATTAAACAAGATAATGTAAAGTATCTGTGCATGGGTACTCAAAAAATGATAGTCATTAAACAGAAAAGGTATTTTCCTGGTTTAAAGAAAGAACTATCTCTTCCTTTTAGCCCTGCTGTTTGCATTATAGTTCTTACTCTCTTGTTCCTTTCTTTCTGAATCATTCAGCATCCAACTTCTGACTACTGACCAAAAGAAACAGAAGGAAAAAAAATCCCAGGAGTCTACTCCAAGGACAAAGGGAAGCAGATTTATGTTCCATGTAAAAAAGTAAACAATAAAACAGGCAGAGACTGCCTCTCGTTAACTCTACTCTGGACAGCAGTGCAGGAAAGGAACAGAAATAGTCACTCCATTTGATCCAGACACAGAAAAGACTTGTTCACTTGTTGTTTTACAGTTCTCATATAAATGGGAAAACTAGAGCTCTCCAAGCTTATCCATCTCTTTAAGAAAAAAAATTAGGAAAAATTATCTATTTTTGTAAATTGTTAAGAGTTTATGGTATACACAAAGGTATAAACTTGGTCTTGAATAGAGTTTTTCCAAAATAATCTGCTATTTGTAAAACCTAAGTAAAAACCTTTGAACTTTAAAGGGACTGCTGTTGAAAAGTGAACAGAAGCCAAGATCTTGGCAGCTTACCTTATTATCAACTAAGAGAAAAAATAATTTCTCGACGAAGGTACTCCTGAAACCTGCGGTATCCAGAAATGAGATGGTTCCACAAGCTAGAAAAACTGACCTAATGGTACCAGCTGAGCCAAAATGGCCAGTGAAGAAGTCCCTGGGGCTGGTTACAAACATACTCACTAGACATATTTTTTTCTCACAGGTCAATCTTCTTACTACAAAGTATACCTCAAAAGACTGGGAGCACCAAGAACGTGCACGGCCCCTGCTCTGCCGACAAGCTCATTCACCTGGGCAGCCTCACTGGGACTGTAACTTATCTAGTCATTACTCAAAACTCATATATATATGTGTGTGTGTGTATGTGTGTGTATCTATGTGTGTGTACATACATATCTCAATAGCTGATCTCTCAGATGTATTACACAGACTTGGCAAGATGCGTAAATCACTTAAACTCCCACCCAGCTTCCAGATTATGGCCATACTATGTCTTTTTGATGATTTCTTCAAGGCAAAGAATACCCAAAAGTGATTTGGAAAGGACTTCACTAAACTTTCTTTCTTTGAAAATTATTTTTAAAAAACCCTCCTCGGTAACCTACTTTTTGCTCTTAGCAATACATCATGACTATTTTTTACAGATCTCTGTGATCACTACACAGAATGTCCACTTATAATATAGAAATTAAACTAATTCACTTTTGTTATACATTTGCAATTACCAATTTTTCACTATTATAAGCAGATTTCATCAAATTTCCTCAGGTTATGTTGCTAGAAGTAGATCAACTAGGTAGAAGAGGATGCACATTTTTAAAGCATTTGGCACATACTGTCAAATCCTCCTGGTGCAGCACCCTGTGATTTCCCACAGCACAAGCCTTACTATGGCATGTAAGAATCATCTGTTCACTTCTCCATCTCCCACATTATACAGGCCTGGGACAAAAACAGTGCTCCTCAAATGTTAACTAAATGAGTAAGTGGGGGCTTCCCTGGTGGCACAGTGGTTGAGAGTCCGCCTGCCGATGCAGGGGACATGGGTTCGTGCCCCGATCCGGGAAGATCCCACATGCCGAGGAGCGGCTGGGCCCGTGAGCCGTGGCCGCTGAGCCTGTGCGTCCGGAGCCTGTGCTCCGCAAGGGGAGAGGCCACAACTGTGAGAGGCCCGCGTACCACAAAAAAAAAAAAAAAAATGAGTAAGTGGCCAAATGTTTTTTAGTAGAAAGCCCATCACTGGATTACATTTAAAATTATTTTATCAATTGTTATTTTAAACCCTTCAAACACTATTCTGTGTGCCTCTAAGGGCAGTCCTAGCATCATCTGGTTTAGCATTTCTAAAAGACGAAGTGCTGTGAATTCCTATTTTCATAATCAATAGGAGAGATGAGAAATTCAACTGCATTCGTTCTAACTCACTCATTAAATCTGTTTGGCCACTAATAAGGCTTCTATATCATTATTACAGACACTAAAGCTGGGTATAAAGAAAATTAAACTGGAGGTGAAAGAGGAACTAAGAATGAAGTGCCTGCTATGAGACAAGGCACTATGCCAGAGGCCTTACGTTCATTTTCTCATTTAATCCTCAAAATAAACTGGGTGGTAGATGTCATCCCCATATTTCAGCAGAGGACAGGGGGCATGGCAAGTTTGGGCAACCTGCCCCCTCCTAACAAATGCCAGAGCTAGGGTGTGAGGCCCAAATTCGTGTAATTCTAGTATTCTACTTCCCACTACAGCATGCATCACTGAAGCAACCACAGCCCAGCTTGCAGGGGTGACTTTTCCAGTTCCCACATTTCCATTCCCAGGCTCAAACCCCATCTGACTCTATATCACAGATTACAACTCCACATTCCCACTGGAAGCTTTAATTTGGTATTTCACACCATAAAATGCTTCACGTTTCCCGTAGCCAATTAAAGTAAAATGGAAATGTGGACAATAAAAATTTAATTCTGATATCTCAAAAGTTTGGTTCATGCAAGGCATAGTATAAAAGCCTTCTTTAACAAAACAGGGCCCTTTCTCTTTTCTTCATCTCTTCTCCGAATTTATCGCCATAACAGACTACAGCTTCCATTCATAAGCACATTTCTATGTTTTCAAAGCTTCACATTCCCACCTCAACCACAAATCTTAGATATCTTATTTTAAAAAGCTACAAAGCTGTTAGCAGTAGCCAACCAATTCATAAGCCAGGGTTCTAGCCTCCTAATTAAAATCTTAGTAAAATTCTAGTATTTGAATGTTAATCTGGGTTAACAGCCTCAGAAAAAGACAAACTGGTTTAAATAAGAATTAGCAAGAACCAAAGGACGAACTAATTACTATTATTAAAGCCTTAAAATGCACTCGCTCACCTTGGATCCTAGCTTATGGGGAAAACTGTGATCTGCTCAATGTGGCTGTGTTCATTTAAACTTTCTTTCATGAGTAATCTCTTCTAACTTCTTTAAAAAACAAAACCAAAACCCTTTACCCTACCAAATTCTCTCTCATGATGATTCCTTCCCTTTAAAATTCAGACTCGTGGGCTTCCCTGGTGGCGCAGTGGTTGGGAGTCCGCCTGCCGATGCGGGGGACGTGGGTTCGTGTCCCGGTCTGGGAGGATCCCACGTGACGCGGAGCGGCTGGACCCGTGAGCCATGGCCGCTGGGCCTGCGCTTCCGGAGCCTGTGCTCCGCAGCAGGAGAGGCCGCAGCAGTGAGAGGCCCGCATACCGCAAAAAGAAAAAGAAAAAAAAAAAAAAAATTCAGACTCTTCATCGACTGATTGATACTGTTTTGATACTGACTGACACTTTCAAACAAGTTTTAAAAACACACACACACACACACATATGTATATGTATATATACACACACCCACATACCATATATATATCCTGTTGAGGATAAATGACTCCTGTCCTGTGTTCCCTATCTATGCCCACAAATTTGTCTACTTTGAGGTATAACCTCAGAAATTAAAAGGGACCTTGTCTTCTGTCCTTTTCTGGGGATGGTGCCAACATTCTCTTAGAGACTGAAGTCAGAAGCCTGGGAATCATTTCAGACTCCACATTCTCCCTCTCTTAATTCTACATCTCAAAAATCACCAAGTCTAGTCTTTACCATTCCTAAATATCTCTGGAATCCATCCACTTCTCTATTTCCGCTCTAATCTAAGTCATCATCATCTGTCACATTCCTTCAATAGCATGCTAACTGATTTCTTTGTATCCTATCCTTTCTTGGCCCACACTCTAACTCATTCTACACAAAGCAATCAGAGTGATGTAAAAAACAAATTTTGACACAGTCATTTTCCTCCCTAAACCCTGAATGAGCTTCCATTACCTTAATAATCATATCCAAATTCCTAAACATGGCTTACAAGTTAGAAGTCTCTCCATGAACTGGCTTCTGGCTATCTCTTCAGTCCCATTTTAAGCCACTGGTCCTCCTCTCCCTCCTCCTGCTTCAGACATACTGGAGTGCTTTTGGTTTTTTCTGAACACTACTCTTTTTCTCATCTTGGAGTACTTTGATCAGGCATGTGGGAGACGCTTTTTCTCTATCTTGCTACTCACCTTGGTAACTCCTACTCATTCTGAACCTTAACTTAAGCACTCTTTCCTCAGGGAAGCTCTTAAGATTAACCATAGAAGACACTTAATAAATATTTCTGGGTGAATGAATGAATGTCTTATTAACTGTACATCCCAGTCCCTAGCAAAATGCCTGCCACACAATATACAATATAGATTTGTTGAATTTAACTTATTTGATACTGGTGAACATACCAAGTTTAAAAACATTTGTTCTCTCAGACATTAATAAGACTTCAAATTGCTATAAAATGTATTTCTAGGAAACAAGAATGCAACTACATACAGTAGAAATATTAAGCACCCCCGTCAATAAGCAGATGTTTGAATTTTACAAACTATCCCTGCACATATAAACTTTTTCTTCCTTACTACACACCACAGGTAACTGGTTCTGATAGAACTCAAAAGGTCTCTCAAGTCCTGTTTGCTTAGATTCAAACCACAAAGCTGCAAGTTTTTATTTCAGAATACTAGAAATAACACTAGACTGGCTCCCAAAAGCATGTCTTCAAATGCTTCCTGCGAAAGTAGGCAGTAGAGAATATATGAAGGTGACAAAGCTTATAAGCAAGACTCTTATGAGTAATTAGGCTTATTTTATAATCTGGTTTATCACTGAAATTATACAGTCCCTAAATTCTTCACACCTATAGCGCCTACTGCTCAGAATTGTCAACTAGCAAAAAAAAAAAGTTATTTGGAAGAAGGCTTGTTTCTTATACAGCATTTATTGCACAGACCATACAGTTTTCCCAGCAATAGTGTCTCATATTCATTTACAGGGCATAAATTAACATGTTAACATTATAGCAAATACCTAACAATCCATTAGTACTACAATAACATAGTGCACAAGAGACACATTTACCTCATTTTGGTCTAACCTCAAAAACGTGTCAATTTTCTAAAAAACTGAAAACACAAGAAGTTTTCTGAATATTGTGACATTAACCTAGTTTCAACGAAATGAGAATTTGATGGTGTGTGTGCATATACATACATCCTACACATACAGCTCAACCATCAAAATAAACAATAGAGTAGGCATATTGTGTAAATATTAGACAAAGCTGACAAAATAAAATAGGCAAATAGAACCAAAAAACGAAACAAAAACCTCTGACCTATCTGTTTACAGCTGATCCTTGGTACCGTTTAAAGACCTCCCTCAAACCAACAGTCCTTACTGTCATTCATGAATCATCGGATGGCACAGGTGTGGCATGAACATAACTGCTGGAGAAGCTGGAGCCCGGAAGATTTTTTTCACTTCAGAACGAAGGTTACAAATGGCCCAGAAAGACATCAGTGACAACAGAACAGAAAATTAGAAAAGCTTTGGGAATACACTAGAAAAAGAAAATCCTCCTTTTTTAGATCCTTGATTGTTTTTATAATTGTATGCACAGTCTTCATGCTACCAGCCCTTCATTTTACCATGTAGAAGTGACAGGAGAAAAGGCAAAACAAAGACAAAACTCCCTCTCACTGGCCCTCCCTTTTGGGGAAGTGGAAGGAGAGCAGTGTTTGTGCTCCTGCCCACTGATACCCTTGTAATTTGGTCCTCTTTGTCTTTGCTCCCCTCCATGGGTGACAGGCAGCTCTTGCCTTTAATGATATTTCATTTCCACTTAGTTCTCAGTCTCACCATCTCACATCAGGGTCACAGACCACCAAGCTTCATCCTCCTACAGTTAAGCCCTATTGGCAAGCTGAGCACTTCACGTTTCAGGAAATTCAACTCAGGGTGGTGGTGGTGTTAACTTTTGAGACACACTTTCCCTTAAGATAAAACTTGCAAATGTTCAGCACAAATAATTATTTTTCAAACAGTGCCATTTTAAGAATGGCAACCTCTTTCTCAAAAAGTTAATAGACCACACATTGGTTTAAACTGCTAAGAGAAATTTTTTTAAAGGATGAAGTGATAGGTTTGCTAACATTTTATTACATCTATTAAAGCATATCAGGGGATGTTCAGCAAAGACCATGATTTTCACAACATCCAAAGATCAGGGCTAACTGACTAATGTTTATCCGATGAACTCAAGGTAGCAAAAGAATATACAATGCCTGTATGATTCACAATGCCCACAAAGGCATTTGTCTAATAATAGAAAGAGTACATGTTCTCTCTGAAGAACACTATGGATAGTAATTAAAAAGCTGTAGCATAAAGTAAGGGAAAACTTGTCCTTCACATAATGGTTACCAGGTAAAGACCTAAGAGATTTTTTTCACTCATGAGGAAAGCTCATGCAGTTACCTACAGATCCTCTGTCATAGTGTGGTGTTTAGGAATGCAGAATCAGACCGAGTTCACACCCTGGCTCAACCTCTTAACTGTTGTGTGACCTTGGGCGAGTTATTCAACTTCTCTTCCTTCAGTTTTCTCCTTCTCTAAAATGGGAATAACAATCACATCTACTTCATAAGGTTATTATGTGGATTATATTAGATAATTACACGTGAAAAGTTTCAGAACAATGCCTGGCTAGTATGTCTCAAATGGACTTTTTATTACACTTCTGCCTTCTTGCACACAATTTAAATATTTGCTAGTTTGAGACTGTGACAATGAAAAATAATTTCTCTGGAGCCAATGAATGAACAGAAGGGAATTACATCTAACTCGTCTTCATAACAATGCACACTAGGTAAGCCAATCTGGGCTTATAAACTCAAAAGTTTACAGGGACCAGGTAGATATTATAAATGTACAAAGTCAGCTGGCTTAAAGTAGCAGGAAGTGATGGTTACTGTGGCTAACTGGCAAGTGTAAGCCTCGCCCAAAGGTATCTGATTCCAAACTTAAAAACAAAATTAAAAACCTCCAAATACAACATATCTGTGCCCTGGCAAGCCTGCAGTTTATAAGATGCCTCATTTAAATAGAGACAAAGTAATTATTATATAAAAGTTTTGTACACTGTATTATCAATTCCACATATTGGTAAGGAAATGATTCATCAGATATATGTGCTTAGAGCAAATAGGAAAGTATAGAGATACAACACAAAGAGAATAAGACAGACCTATGTTTGAATCCTGGCTAAGCTAATCAGAAGCTGTGTGACCTTAAGAAAGTTACTTACCCAATTTATGATTGTTTCCTCATCTGCAAAAATGTTGAAGACCTATCCTCTAGGATTGTTGTGAGAATGGGAGATAATGTGGGTGTCCCCCACATTACAGAGGTGTTGCATAAATTTCTGAATGAATAACAAGTGAGTGTCAAAACCCTCATGTAGGTCTAGAACAGAGATTCTTAACCTAGGGTTCTTATATCAGCTTAGGCTAATGTATGCTGCAATTACAAATGACCCTAAAACCTAGGTGCTTACCACAACAACAGTTTGTTGTTTTTGCCCACATGTGTCTTCATTCCAGGAATCCAGAATGAAAGAGTGGCCCTAACTGGGACACGACTGGTCTTGTGGCAGAGAGAATAGAGCGATGTGTAACCATACCATGGCTGTTAAAGTTTCCACTCATTAGTGACATATGAATTTTTTTGTTCACCTTTAATTTGTTAAAAGATGTCTCATGGTCAAGTCTGATGATGAAGACAGGGAAGTATAATCCTCCCACTGGAAGGGGTGGCAAACACCTGGGAACCATAATACAACCTAGGGTTCATAACGTGTGTGCACAGAAAATTTTGCATATAATTCTGGATTACTCTTATGAAATTATATGCAATACTGTATATACATACAGGCCCATTTTCCCCCTCAGAAAATAGAACACAGATATTATATTCTGAAAGGTATCACAGACTAAAAGGGCCTAAAAGAAATCAGATTGAGTTTGAAAGAAGTCAAGTCTCAAAAATATGGCCATTACTAGTAATTTTATAACACCAGAGCAATACAACAGACCTAACTCTGGTTTTCTGAGTTGCTGATAACTGCGACAGTGTGGGCTGGGGAAATAGTCTGAATTTTCTAACAGGCTCCATCAAATTCGATTATTGTCTTATGAAAATCTGAGTATATGAATTGCAGTAAAACTACAGTAGGCTGATAACCGGTTTACTGAAAATAAAGTCTTCTCTGAGAAAACTGTGATTTCCTGACAACTGAAAACCTTGTGCTTTATAAAATACAAGGCAGTCTGACCCTAATTCAAAATTTAATTTGTTTTAAATTAACAAGGCCATGCTATGTTTATTTTATTTTATTTCTCTTTTAATGATTATAACCCAGTCTTGTTCCTGATTCTCAAATGGATGAAGGCTACTAAGTCAATGTGCTGAAATATTTATAGCTCCCTACCAAATGGGAAAAATAAGCTATTAGAAAATTCTTCTTAGGAACCAACTGCCTTATACTAACCAAATAATCCAATCTGATTTTGTCTAAATTTCATTTAAGCAGGTGAAATCTGATATAACTCATTTTTTAAATTTTTTTTCCATTTGGGAATATGCTTTTATTTCACTTGCAACTGTTGGTAAATGCATTTTGAATGGGATGAAGAAGAGGAAGTTATCCATTTAAAAATTATCTTTCAAATATTTAATGGCATGTGATATAGGCAAATTCTTCCTTTTAAGGTCATAATAGTACTAAACAAATTAAGTGTTGATGTTCTGTGTAGATACAACTCTAATTGTCCCTTACTCTTATTCTAGGTAGCCCAACAAGAGGCCATGTAATTCAAATCCTTTATAAACTTCTAATTTACGCAATTAAATTTGGGCTTAGATGTTACGTTAGTTTGAGAGAATCTGCTTCCTATATTAACTCTGACCAGTAAGAAAAAGGAAAATGAGATACACTTCATGGGACTTTCCTGGAGGTCCAGTGGTTAAAACTCCATGCCTGCAGGGGGCGCATGTTCAATCCCTGGTCGGGAACTAAGATCCCACATGCCACGTGGCATGGCCAAAAAAAATTTTAATTTAAGAAAAAAGAGGTACACTTCAATTGTTACCACCAATACTTAGCCTTTATAGATAATGCCCTTGGCTTCTAATAGGAATGCTATTAAGAAATAGCCACATAAAACACACCACTTTTTTTTTTAGTTGAAGTATAGTTGATTTACAACATTGTGTTAGTTTTAGGTGTACAGCCTAGTGAGTCAGTATTTTTGCAGATAATATTCCATTATAGGTCATTACAAGAAAATGGGTATCATTCCCTATGTTATACAGTATACCCTTGTTGCTTATCTATTTTATATATAGTAGTTTGTATTTGTTAATCCTATATCCCTGATTTGTTCTTCCCCCACTTCCTCTCCCCTTTGGTAACCACAAGTTTGTCTTCTATATCTGTGAGTCTGAAACACACTACTTTTTGAAGGGCTGTTACTGAGAACATGGTTCACTACTCTTCTCGCTGTCTACCTTAGAGCTCACAGGATGTTGACCTTTGAACTGTTTGCATTTCCATTTTTGCTTTGACTCCTAGGAAGCTCAGATCTCAATCTGTACTCTGTCTTGAATGCTTATACAGAGGTTTATGGCATGAATTTCTGTGTTGACATTCTTCGTCTTCATCTTACTAATCAATCTAAATTTTCCCTTTGTCTTGATTTCTTCTTTTAAAAAGAAAAAGCATATTGTACTCTATGTTATTTTTTACTAAACTACCATTTTTTTGGAAAGTAATGATAATTAAATAAAAATAAATACCATAATCTCATTTTTATGTGGGATTTCATAAAGATAAACATCTGTAAATAATACATATTTATGCCTGTATCTATACTGAAGTGAAGGCTACTAATAAAACCAAAAAGGTAAGAAAATTACTAGAAAATGTATATCACGTTAGGAATAAAATTCTACGTGGACTGCATTATATTTTCTGTGTGAGGAGCCCATAGTTATGGTTGTTTTTTTGTTTTTGTTTTTTTCATTTTACCTTTCAGGGCAAAGAAGGCATGCAGAAGAAATATCAACTAAATAGAACTGAACAGGTTTTAAGGCAAGACATGCCAAGTCTAAGTAACAGATCTAAAAATGTGAGGAGCTGAAAAGTAATGGACAAATGAAAATAAACAGAGGATGCTTAGGAGGCTAGGTATAACATTGCCAAAGCAGTACAACAATTTCCCTTGCAGTTTACACCTCAGTTGTCTCAGCACAAATCATACAAACCTAAAAAAGATCTGCTTCATCACTTTTGCATCTTCACATGTACTTTATCAAAAAACATCTCCCCAGTACAACCAGCCCCAAAGCTCCCATTTCATGAAAGTGATTTACCATTTCACTTGACTCTATATGTGAATAACGCTGTAGTGCAAACTCAAGGGAAAAGGCTAGCATGTCAAGAAAGGCTACAGCACATTCACAATTTCTCTCTTAATACTGTGTTTATCCATTTGATCGATGTTAAATTCCATTCATCTTTTTTCCTAAAAACTATAAAACTGAGAGTGACAAGGAAAATTACATTCTCTTCAGCCAAGTTCTTGCTGAGACATTTGAGAGGCTGGCATTCCAAGTCAAGAGTGAATAGTGGCTCTAGCAAGCAGGAGCTCAAATTCTCCAAGAAAGCTAAAGGATGAGCTTTTGTTTCAATTTTACTCATTTCAGATAGAGAAAAAATTATAGTTACAAACTTATTTGCATAGATAACAATGTTTCCCCCCACAAATCATTTAAAAAGTAAGGGCACTGACTAGGCCTTACTGTCAACCAAATTAAAATCCAGCAATACTTTAAAAAAAAAAAAATCAATCTTTTCCATTAACCATTTCGTCATAGTCAGAAATAAATGCACCAAAGGTAGTAATTAGTATATTGCGATGGATGGATGGATGGATGGATGGATGGATGGATGGATGGATGGGAGGATGGGAAGGAGCAAGGGAGGGAGGAAGGGAGGAAAAGAGTGCAGAGGATTAATGGGAGAAAAATAGCAAAACTGACTTACACTAGGAGTAATTATAATTGTAGGGACAGATTAAAGACTATGGACTAGGTTTTTATTGGACTTTTTTATTGGTTTTTGTTTAATTGGCTATAAGTAACGACATAAGAGAAGTGATTCTTTGTGACTACTCCAGTGACAGACCTTGTCACAGAATCTACATTCTTCGCCTTGTCATTTTAAAATAATTTCAAAGAATATACTCACGTAATTTTGGAACTGAAAAGCTTTTATAAATAATCTAGTACAAGGTTTCTGAGCTAAAAACAATTTCAAAGGTACCACCAGCATTTTAAAGAAACAGAAAAGAAAATATGAGAATGCCCTGCAGATAGTAAGGTTAAATTTTGTTTTATAAAACTTTGTTATACATATGTATTAAGCCCATACATATGTGTATACTGATTCACAATGCAAAATGTATTTCTTATTGTAGGACGTAATAAAAAAGTTAAATACCAATGATCGAATACATCTTCATTCTACAGATGAGGAAACTGAGGCACAGAGAAGGAAGGAAGTAGACTTGTTCCGGACATCTTAGTCACTGAAGTAGGAGCTCAAATGAGAAACACAAAAATGTCTGATCCTACAAGGCAAATGCACCCCACTATGAATGCTAATCCATAACTTACCCAAGTAGGTTTTATATACTGCTAATCATCTATTCTTTAAAATACCCCTTAAAAGTCTGGTATGGCATTCAGACAGTTGTGAACTATTAGTCCTGAATAGCACTAAAAGAAAGGTAAACCCTTCTTGATCTGTCTACTTCTCTTGCAGATGTTTCTTCTAGCTGAAAGCCAGTAATGACAGAAATATCCTTATGTTTTTTAAAAAGCAGTTCAAGAAATATATATCAAAAGTTTAAATGAGCATACTTTTCCCCCCTCAAACCAGCCATAGGGGTGAAATGTGCATATTTTACAATCCAGCATTTTCACTTTAAGAAAATTGTTTTAAGGGAAACAAAAGAAGTACAAAAAGGTTTGTTTGTTTTAAATGGTGATCTGAGAAAAGGACATAGAAGTCAGCTTGAAAAGAT
This sequence comes from Neophocaena asiaeorientalis asiaeorientalis, assembly GCF_003031525.2. NCBI lineage: Eukaryota > Metazoa > Chordata > Mammalia > Artiodactyla > Phocoenidae > Neophocaena > Neophocaena asiaeorientalis. The sequence goes on along the minus strand of NW_020175393.1, from coordinate 5,420,279 downwards.
TCACAGTGGCCATACCTGGGACATTTTGAGCATTAAAGACAAAAAAAGACAGTAATGGATTATAATGTACTGCATAAAATAGGAATTCATGGGTTCATATTGATATAATTTAAAAATGAGGGAGAAGGGAAAGCTCTTGTTACAGCAGAAAGCAAACTAATAAATATAGAAGAAATATGGTTAATAAAAATCATCAATGGATGCTAAAACTAGTGGGTGAAATTTTGATGAGGAACAGAATACTTATATAGTCTCAAAGCAACTCCTCACAAATTCCTTATTAATTAGAAAGGAAACATAGTAATTTTATAGTGGAGAAACCTGGGGATTTCACCTTAATCACAAATCTCCTGATACAATGCAATGAGGATACAACGTCACTTTTGCAATATTCCTCTCAGAAATGCGTAACTTGAATCTAATCATAAGGAAACATCAAACACAAATTGAGGAACAGTCTACAAAACAGTTGACCTGAATTCCTAGTGTCAAGGTCAAGAAAAACAAACAAAAACAGGCTGAGGGACAATTCCAGACTAAAGGAGACTAAAGACACATGACAATTAATTAATTAATTAATTGACTAATTTGTTTTTTAATTTTTTTTGAGACATGATAATTAAATGTGATGACAAACTCTGATCTGGTGGTGGTGGGGGAGAATAGCATAAAAAGGGCTATGAGACAAATGGTGAAATTTGAGGGACTTCCCTGGTGGTGCAGTGGTTAAGACTCCACACTCCTAATGCAGGGGGTCCAGGTTCCATCCCTGGTCAGGGAACTAGATCCTACATGCATGCTGCAACTAAGAGTTCACATGCCACAACTAGGGAGCCTGCTGGCCACAACTAAGGAACCCACACGCCACAACTAAGGAGCCTGCCTGCCGCAACTATGACTCAGTGCAACCAAATAATAAATATATATTTTTTAAACTTGAATATGGTCTGTGGATTAGATAATAAAATGGTATCAGTATTAGATTTCTTGATTTTGATCATTTTACGGTGGTGGTTATATAAGAGAATATCCTTGTTCTAAAGGAACTACACAGTGGAAATATTAAGGATAAAAAGGCATAGTGTCTAATTTATACTCAAATGGTTCAGGAGAAGATGTGTTTGTGAGTGTGTGTGTGTCCACACACACATATATAGAATGATAAAACAAATGGGGTAAACAACTGCTGAATCTGCATAAAGGATATACTCAAGTTTGTTCTATTATTTTTTGCAGCTTTTCTTTTTAAGTTTGAAATTGCATCAAATAGGAAGCAACCTAAGTATCCACTGGTGAATGAATTAATAAAATACAGTATATGCATGCAATGGAATATTATTCAGCCTTAATGAGGAAGGGAATTCTGTCACATGCTACAACATGGATGAACTCTGAGGACATTATGTTAAATGAAATAAGTCAGTCACAAAACGACAAACAGTGTATGATTCCACTTATATGAGGTACCTAGAGTAGTGAAATTCACAGAGATGGCAAGTAGAACAGTGGTCGCTAGGGGCTGGGGGAGAAGGGAATTGAGAGTTGCCCTTTAATGGGTATGGAGTTTGTTTTGCAAGATGAAAAGAGTTCTGGACGCTGGCTGCATGACAATGTGAATGTACTCAACACTACTGAACTGTACACTTTAAAATGTTCAAAATGGTAAACTTATGTGAATTTTACCACAATTTAAAAAATCTAATATATATATAATGAATTTCTTTAAAAAGATATATACAAAAATAGTCATTGCAACCTTTTCTGTAACAGTGTTAACAACCAAAATGTCCTTCAAGAGGAGAGGAGAGGAGGCAGGTCTTGTATGTACACAGACAGTGGAACAAAGGTGGAAAATGTAGGCTTACAAATACTACATTTAATATACTGCTTGTGCATAAAAATAAATTGTTTAGGGTTTTTCTTGTTGTTCTATGTGGGATCCTCCCAGACCAGGGCTCGAACCCGTGTCCCCTGCATTGGCAGGCAGATTCTCAACCACTGCGCCACCAGGAAAGCCCTGTTGTTGTTCTTTTATCCATTTTGCCCCTAAAGTCTAATAGCGATACACTGTAAGTTTAGAGGTAGTAATATCCAGGTGGTAGAATTAAGAAGGGAAATATTTTCTACACTTATGTCATAATTGGCTTTTTTTAAACAATCAGTATGTATTTTTTAATATTGAAAACAAAACATAGAGAACATGACAAATACCTGCATTCTCACCACCTAGATTCAATGAATTTTAGTATCTGTTGTATTAGCATTACATCTGTGTGCCATCAATAGGCTAGAGGGTAATACAGCTTTCTAGCAGAGCTAATTCTACCCTTAGGTTCCTCAGTACAGCAATGGCAGATGAAAAGACAGGATAAGATGCATAAGACCAGAGGACTTGGACCAGCAGATGAATCCTCGAAGCTCTGCTTTGGCTGAACTGCAGAGCAGCCTTGGAAGCCCCCTTCCCCATACGTGGATGCCCATGAAGGAGCAGAGTGTGGCCCCCGACGCTGTTTTTACTCTGTACCCTGTCCATTCTTGGGCCCTTGTATTAATTGGCTCATACCCTTCCACACAACCCCGTCATAAATAATAGATATTAAGACCATGTGATGGAAAAGTCAGTCCCTGCAAGATTATGGACGTGCAGTTTGGGAAATTAATCTTTGATTCACCCAACTTTGCAGTAAACATTTAGTAACATGCTGGGTTTGCTATCAGTTATTTATAATTGGTGAACAGGCAGTCACTTGGCTGGTCTCCAGAAGAGCTGGGAGGGGACATGAGAGCACAACCTATACACTCACCCTTCAACAAAATGACAAAGATGAGCTTTTTAAAGGGCCCAAAAAAGAGTTCTCATCCTAATTAAGGAGTACTGGCAGTGACTGGGTGCCCCTGTGTGGCTCCTCCCCAAAGGGAAGTGCTACTGTGCCCCCTGCTCTGGGATAAGCTGTTTCCTTTATTTACATTAAAGCATATATACCTTTTACCTGGCAGCCAATGCCTTTCAATTAATTATATCAACATCAGCTAAATGCATGGGCAACCTGGATTGTGGGGAAATTTTTATCAAGAAGTTGTTATCTAAGCACTTACTTTTAAAATGGTGATGAGTTGGTGGTTATAATGCTTATTAAACAAGTGTCATTAAACTTTGTGAACCAAAAATCTGAACTGTGACACACTCTAAATTCTTCGTGGAGACAAGTGAATACTGGGTCAGCTTAAAGGAAAATGTAAGTTATTATACTTATTTAAGGACAAAAATGTTTGACACAATTTATGCATGAAATCAGGACTCAGAGGGAAAAAAGATTTTCAAGTCTTATTTATAATGCATTCCTGTACTATGGATACGCCTATTTCCTTTAATTAGCTAGAATACCCCGACCATGCTTATCCTGATCAGAATGTTACACTTCATGATTTGAAAAATCTGAGATGAGTATATGGCAAGAAACAGTGTTTACTGACATCCTAGAAAGTGAATTCCACTCAACTACCCTGAGCTTGAACCCCAGCTTGCATCAAACATCAGGAACACCACAACAGGAGGGCTACACCAAGGCCTGGCTATCACTCAGATAATACTAAAAACATTCTCTACTCATCTCCTGACATTTTACGTTGTGCGTGTTTACCTATTACACTTTACAACCCTTTTAGAGGTTCTAAGCTAGAAATGGCCGTGGGATTCCTATTCTCTGTTCCGAAAGTGACTCAATAGCTCAGAGAAAGAAAAAAAAAATGTCAGGTTAGCAGGATATCATATGACTATGGTTGAGATTCTGCTCCTTAGGCAAAAACTACATTATGTTCTACACAAGCTCTGAAGCGACAAGCAGAATTAAATGGACAAGTGTTGTCTGTTCAAGTGAGAAAAGTATACATTATATAGAAACTGAATTCTGATTTTATAAGTTTTTGGATATACCATCAGATAGTTTAGCTTTTAAAATATATTCAGGTATTTAATATTACATGTTAAAATTTGCTTACCAACTTAGCTTAAGTTTATTTCTATTTGGTTCATTTCTATCTGTTGATACTCTATTTGATTAGTCACTGTAATCATACCTTCCTTTAAACATATTTAATTATATAATTTTTAAACATATTAAAATTTGAAATCTGTGTCTAAGTCCAACATCTGGGCCTACTGAAAGGCAGTTCCTATTGCCTGTTGTTTTTTTCCCTACATATGGTCATACTTCCCCTTTCTTTTGCATGTCTTATAATTTTTTGTTGAAAACTGGACATTTTAGATAATATATTGTACCAACTCTGGTTACTTACTCTCCCTGTTTGTGGGGCTTTTGTTGTTGTTTGGTTAGCTGGTTGGTTATCTGTTTAGTGGCTTGGTTGTACTAATTCTGTGAAGTCTATTTACCCTGCAGTGTGCAGTTCAGACTTTTCCCTTGTTTTTATCTTTTAGCCGAGATTCCCATGGGTCACCGCTGGGTCCACATAAAGCACTTATTGATCAGAGGTTGTACTTAAGCCTCCTTAGCCAGTTAGGTTTTCAACCTCTTAATGTTTGTGTGGCTTCGAGACTGCTTTCACTTTTCAAGGAATTTATGATTTTGTCCTGCATTCAACTAGGGAACGGTAGCTTGCAGGTACTCTCTCTACTACTAGGAGGGTGCAGCCTTGGGCATTCGCACAGTCTTCCACACCACCAGGGATGAATGTGCAATGTGGCTTTCCAGGAATTCCCCCGGGGTCAGAATAACTTATTGTTTAGTCAGTATTTGTTTTCAAGTTGTGCTTATGCCCTTTGAGCCAGTAAGACTTCCACATTTTGCTGATGGATCTGTATGTGGCTTGAGGAATGCTTGCAAGTCCACCCCACATCCTGCTCAAACTGCTCCCAAATGGGTGCAGTCTAATGCACGCGGCACAGCTTTCCACATCCCAAGAAATGGCTGTGATCCCAGGAAGGCTCCTTCTGGCTGTCCTTTTCCTTGGTTCTGTTAAATTTCTGGCTGGTTTACCTTTCTGTTTATTACTACTAGTATCACAGAGCTACCTTCCCTCTCTTACTTTCACCAGTGTTTTCAGCAATGCTCTTCGGCATGACTTCTCTAGGCTTTGTTCCAAATAAAGGCAGTGTCTGCATGCCCCCCACCCCAACAATGCAGAACACTTACCAATGCACAGGTGCTAAGGGTGAGGGCAGCAATTCACTTCTCTCAGAGTGACACCCTGCTTCATCCTGGCTTGCCCTTCCTGGTATAGAATCCCTATTCCTTTGAGCAAGCTGAGGCAAGGGCAATCAGGGGTCTAGTATCTTTGACTTGTTACATCTCAGGCAGAGTCCTTGCCCTAGGAGTAGAAGCTGGGCCCCAGTCCTCTCAGCCCCTCCTGTCCAGTACAGTCCTTCTGCAATATAAGGCTGGGGGCAGATAAGAGATGCTGGCTGCCTGTCCCTCGTAGGGTGAAACTGTATTCCTAGACTTGGAGCAAGAGGGAGAAAGAGCCCTGTATTCTTGGCCACATCTGCTTGGAGTAGACATTCTATAACATCGAGCTGGAAGAAGCAGTAGATGGGGGAGTAGGTTGTGACTCAAATGCTAAATGCCCTTGCTGTTCTTACCAAGATTTAGTAGATTTTGTTGAGTGTTTCTCCATTTGCTGTGTGCCTTTAGGACAATTTCCAGAATTTTTTTTAAAAAAATTTAAGAAATAACTTTCACTAAATGGTTGCTTCACTGAGGAGAGGGTCCATCAACCTTCTTACACAGCCATTCCAGAAATTCCCACCCTGAACTATTTCTAGAAAACTAAAATATGCATATGAGATGATAGAATCTGCACCTTTCCCAGATTAGTGGTATGTGCTTGTTCTGTTCTTGAATGACTCAACACTGTTTATACAACAGTCCATATTTCAGAAAAAGAAAATACAGAAATCTTTAAGAATTACATTGATGAGAAATTCCCATATACTAATTAAGCAACATAAGTTTACTGTTTCGTCTGTGACTAAATATAAATATTACTGAAAACTCAGAACGTGAGTACATTAGAAAATGTACCACCCTCCTACTTTTCAAGGACTATCTTTAAGGGTTTCACAGGTAAGATACACCATTACTTAAATGCTGGACATACATGCCCAGCCATGTATCATCTTGGTTGCTTAGAAACCATGAGGCATGGCCTGAATAAGCAAAATTAGAGCAGCAGAAGGAAGGAACCCTTTGTTAAAAAGAGGTTCAGAGGGCTTCCCTGGTGGCGCAGTGGTTGAGAGTCCGCCTGCCGACGCAGGGGATGCGGGTTCGTGCCCCGGTCCGGGAAGATCCCACATGCCGCAGAGCGGCTGGGCCCGTGAGCCGTGGCCGCTGAGCCTGCGCGTCCGGAGCCTGTGCTCCGCAACGGGAGAGGCCACAACAGTGAGAGGCCTGCGTACCGCAAAAAAAAAAAAAAAAAAGAGGTTCAGAGAAAAATGTCTTGGCTATAATTATATATTTTGAAAATGAAACTGCAAAGTAAAAAAACATAATGGAAGGTTTAGGATGTCACATGTAAAGATGTCTTCCCAAGCAAAAGCACTTTAATTCTTACTGCACTTGAGTTACACACTTCAGCTTAGTTGCAGTTCACCAATGAAAAAGAACAACTTTAATGCATGTACAAAATTTCCATAACCCCATGCATCAAAGTGTCAAAAAAACACCAAGAAAGAAAAGCTGACATATTTATGAACCCCATAGGTCAGTGTGAAATCAACTTTACACTAGGCTCAGGAGGTGTAAAAATTTAATTTCCACTCAATTCTGACCATTTAATAGCATGAATCAGATGTATGGCAACCCAGCAACAACCCTGTACATTTAACAGGAAATTTTAAACCTGACTATATTATAAACAACAAAAGAAGATCTCTAAAGAACATAGTGCGTCAGAAAACATTTACTTAGGTTGGTTCCAGTTTACATTATCTATGAAATACTCATCACAACTTATAGTTGGTTATATCTAAGCAAAAAGTGATTTGTAAGAATTAAATGAACTTAAATTCTAATTGTTGGTATTCATTCTGGATCATTATCCTCTCAGAAGATATATGTGTCTATGGTTTATGTACTCAACTTCCTCAGAAATAAAGCAAAGTTTAAAAAATAATAAATTGCAAGAGCAAGTGGCTAAAGCAAGAATTTCTCAAGCAAGAAAAAAAGATGTTCTATTCTATTCCTTTTTAGAAGGAGAGGAGTAGGATGATTTTTAAAGTTGCCAATAGTTACAGTTCCTGTAGCAGACAGGAAAATTACCTTAGAGACCAAAAAGAAATATCATATAAAATTCAAAAATTCTCTCACAGGCTTTATGGTTCATTTGTTTGTGGGCTACAAACCTTGGGAGACTTACACAATTTGCAAATGGTGTTCATTTTCCTGGCTGTACAGAGATCAAATAAGAGGAAAGGACTCACCACACAAAAAGGGTAGTGGCCCCCCTGTATGTTCTAAAGGTCAGCAGAGGGACCTGTATGCTTCTTTGTATTTAATAATAGTGCTGTCTCTACACAACCTGATTTCCACTTAACATTTCTTGATCATTTCTTAAAACATGATGAACAGTCTGAAATTCCTAAGAAAATGGACTATTTCCTATTCTCCCGTATTCAACCTAATTCTAGGGCTAGAGAAGTTTTATTTAGGGTCCAATCTGACTTTCTGTTGCGTTAATACATGTAAGGCATACAGAACAGTACCTAGTATATAGTAAATCCAATAAACAGTTAACTGCTACCCTCAACCTTATCCTGCAGACAACCTCCCCAACACGAAAATCACTGAGGGCTTTCACCTCATTTCTAATGACATTTATCTCCATTCTGCTTCAGCTAACCATTCCCAAGGCAATAACTGACCCTTAGGACCCCAAACGACCCATTTCAGAAAATCTGACTCACCATCACATACTCTGACCACAATCTACTTTACTTCTACAGTCTGTACTCCTCTCCTTTATTCCCACTGTTCTAGCTTTTCTTCCCTAGTTCCTCCTAAGTGATCAGCTTCTTGCCAGTCTTTCGTCCTTATCTAATCCAGTCCAAAATCCTATGGTCTATTATTTGGCCTTTTGTGACCAATTCCTAACTCCCTTGCAACCTTTGTCTTCTGTTCCATAGGCCCTGCCAACAAACCCCTAAATATGAATCGATCGCACAGTCTGCTTCTAATCTAGACTGCCAAACTGTGTTAGAAAGAGTTATGCGACTGTGCAGGGCAGACTTAGGGCCACTTCAAACCAGCTACGCCCCTCCAACTCTCCCTATGGGCTGGTTCCTTACCATCAGCATATAAACCTGCTAACATATGGTCCTGTGATACATGCTGAAAAACAAACAGAAAGGCTCCCTTTTGATCTTTGACCCCATAGCTATCACTCTCTCTCATTCATCTCCCATTCAAGATTCTCAAGATAGAAAATCTAAATGACTTTAGGTTTAATGATGACTTTTTAGATGTAACACCCACATAACCCATAAAGAAAAGATTGGTAAATTAGACTTCATTAGAATTAATCTCTGCTCTGCTAAAGACACTGTCAAGAAGATGAGAAGACAAGCACAGACCAGGAGAAAATATTTCCAAAAGACATATCTGATAAAGGACTGTTATTCAAAATATACAAAGAACTCTTAAAACTCAACAATAAGAACACAAACAATCCAATTATAGAACAAGCCAAGACACTGACAGACACCTCACCAAAGATGATGTACAAGATAGCAAATAAGCATATGAAAAGATACTCCACATCACATGTCATCAGAGAAATGCAAATTAAAACAAGATACTACCATACACCCATTAGAATGGCCAAAATTCAGAACACTGACAACACTAAATGCTGGTAAGGATATGGAGCAACAGGAACTCTTACTCATTGCTAATGGGAATGCAAAATGGTACAGCGACTTCGGAAAACAATTTGGTGGTTTCTTACAAAATTAAATATATTCTTACCATATGATCCAGCAATCAAGCTCCTTGGTATTTGCCCAAAGGAGTTGAAAACTTAAGCCTACACAAAACCATGCAAACAGGTGTTTACAGAAGCTTTATCCATACTTGCCAAAACATGGAAGCAACCAAGATGTCCTTCAGTAAGTGAATGGATAAATAAACTGTGGTACCTCCAGACAATGGAATATTATTCAGGGCTAAAAAGAAATGAACTATCAAGCCATGAAAAGACACGGAGGAAATTGAAATGCATATGACTAAGTGAAAGATGCCGATCTGAAAAGGCTACATAATGTATGATTCCAACTATACAACATTCTGGGAAAGGCAAAACTATGTAGACAGTAAAAAGATCAGTGGCTGCCAGGGGTTACAAGGAGGGAGGGAGGGAGGAATCGGTAGAGCACAGAGGATTTCTATGGCAGCCAAACTACTCTGTATGATACTAAAACAGTGGATATATATCATCATACATTTGTCCAAACCCACAGAATACAAAATATGAAGAGTGAATCCTATGGACTTTGGGTGATAATGATGCATCAGCATAGGTTTATCAATTGTAACAAACATACCACTCTGGTGGGAGATGTTGATAATGGGGGAGGCTGAGCATGGGTGGGGGGCTGGTATATGGGAACTCTCTGTACCTTCCACTCAATTTGCTGTGGACTTAAAACTGCTCTAAAAAATAAACTTTATATATATATATATACACACACATATATTTTTTTAAAGAATTTCAAGATATATCTTCTGGCTTTAGACTTAACAAGTGGTGCACATATTAATATTATCAGAGGACGATAATGCCTACATAACAAGGATTAATAACTCGAAACCACCACCACCACCTATTCACTGAGTCATTGATTACTGAGGGTCAGATACTGTAGCTGGTGGCCTTACCTTACTTTAAGGAAGTAGGGGCTTACAGAGATGAGGAAACTGAGGCTCACAGGGAGTAATTTGTCTTAAGTCACACAGCTAATAAGGGGTAGAAAAAAATAAAACAGGACACACCCCTAGAAAGCAAATACGGATTGAAAGAAATAATATTGGGAAGTGGTTTCCTTAAAGCATTCATATGGTCCCCAGAGAGATGAAATTCTTCAATGTGAGGAACTGATTTGGTAACACTGGTGAAAAGAGGTAAATCTTATGTCAGTCAGTGCCATGCTTAACCTACGAGATTTGATTTTAAGTCATCTAGCAAAAAAATATGAAGTTCTACTACTGCAGTTATTTTCTTTAAAGAATCCAAGATTAGAAATTGTAATCTGCCTTGTTAATTTAGTCTTCACACTATGATACAGTTTGAATATTAAATCCACAAGTTCAACAATTCATTATTGCACAATTCTTTTTAAAAACTCTTTTTAGGGAGTAGAATTAGGTAACTGTATTTATCAAATTAAATGTTTGAACTGTAAAATAACATGCAGTAAACAAACAATTCTCATTGGTTGTTCGATTTAACTTTTTAAAAATGTCTAGGTCAACTTTTAAAATGCCTACTAAAGTTATTCTATTTTGAGAACCATTCTTTAGAACTGATAGTTTCCCATATACAGGCATACCTTGGAGATAGTTCAGGATGTTCCAGACCATGACAATCAAGCAAATCTTATCACAGTTAAGTGAGTCACATGGATTTTTTGGTTCCCCAGTGCATATAAAAGTTATGTTTACACTATACTGTAGTCTATTAAGTGTGCAATAGCATGATGTCTAAAAAAATGTACATACCTTAATTTAAAAATACTTTATGGCTTAAAAAAAATGCTAACCATCATCTGACAACAGGATTACCACAAACCTTCAATTTGTTTAAAAACAAAAACAAAAACAAAAAACAACCCACAGTATCCACGAAGCACAATAAGCAAAAGCACAATAAAATGAGGTATGCCTGTACCCGAAGTCTCTACTTGGGTAGAAGACCCATTATCAGCTTTCAACAATCATTTTTGTTTTTTTCTACTGATTTTACTTAATTTCAATTTTGGAAACCACACTGGAAAGCATATTTATTTTTACTTACTTTGGTCAAGAATCTTTAAAAAGACATGGCATATTTCTCAAGACAACTCAGCAGATAAAAGATGTGCTCCCTCTGCTGGCTTTGCAGTAGTTCCTTTTAGATGTTCCCTAGCCCTTGAAGTGGAAATACAAAATATTTTTATTTCCTAATAACTAGAGATGGGTGGCACATCCCATTATAATGTATTGGGTGGCTTTTCAGCACAGCAGATTTATCAAGGGTCTGTCAGACTAATATCAATGGACTTTCCCTTTTCTTATTCTGGGTTATTTTCTTGTTTTTGTTTTGTTTTCTAATTTTTGGCTGCACTGGGTTTCATTGCTGCGCGCAGGCTCTCTCTAGTTGCGTCAAGCAGGGGCCACTCTTCCTTGCAGTGCGTGGGCTTCTCATTGTGGTGTCCTGTTGCAGAGCACAGGCTCTAGGCATGTGGGCTTCAATAGTTGTGGCACATGGGCTCAGCAGTTGTGGCTAGCAGGGTCGATAGTGCAGGCTCAGTAGTTGTGGCACATGGGCTTAGCTGCTCCGTGGCATGTGGGATCTTCCCAGACCAAGGCTCGAACCCGTGTCCCCTGCATTGGCACATCAGATTCTCAACCACTGAGTCACCAGAGAAGCCCTTTTCTTCTGTTTTAACATCTCCATTTCTCATATGGACTGGGGGGGAGATAGGGAAGGTAAAAGCTTCACACAGAGACAAAGGGGAGGTCCCAGTATCTTTCACTAACTAAAAACACTGAAGCATGCAATTTGGCACATCTGAATTCACATAAGGCTGAAATTGAATGTAAAACATAACTGGTAAATTTAAATCTATTTTTAAAAGCTGAGGAAACAACTGCTTCAGTAAAAAGGCCAATTTTGGATTAATGTTTTTTCAGATCCCAAAGGGGATGGAAGGGGACAGAAAATCGATATACAACCTAAAAAATATTCTTTCATTAGAAGCTATATTTTTTAATTTATAGAACTTTAAGTCATTTGCAAAATAAAATTTATTTTGAAACAGTATGTATCTAGAAGTAGGGTATTTAAACAAAAGCTTTAACTACACTTGTTTAAACATCTAAAGCGATTAATTTTAATTATTTTTCCAAGTGCCGTTAGATGAATGTCATGAGAACTGTTATAGAGATATCCTGTGACTGACTGAGCCATCCCTGAAAGGTTTCTACAGAGAACATGAATACCTTCTTCTTGACTATCAGTAAAATAAAAGATGAAAGGACTTTCAACTCAAGGTACAGTTGTTGATTTTGTACAGTACTTTACCACAGAAAACTGTGGATTGGCATGTAAAATTTGGTACAAATAGAGAAATGTGAGTAAATGGAGGGGTAAATAATCCTTCTAGACAGACCTGAATTACTACTTTAAACTACTGACTGTCACACACTTGCTGTTCTAATTACCTGGTTAAAGCAGCCTGCATACCATTCCTGTGAGCCTCCTACAACAGACAAGCTTGGTCTCACAATTAGGTAAGGAGGGGAACACTGCAATAAATACAAGTTCCATTAACTAGATCAAACAAGCAGCTGGTGCAATGACATCAGCTCTAGCTAGAAAAACGTTGCAACTTGATTTACACTCAGAAAGGGGAAAAAAAAAAAAAGATTGGCAAAGATATTTCAAACTAACATCTCAGGAACCTAGCTCCTGATAGGGGTATACTTGCAGCCATTTTCGCTAAAGTGTTTACGTTTTTCAGCTAGCAGGTTTCTATGTCTTTTCAATAAGCTTCTCATCAGCTTTATACGAAAAGGATGCATCTTTTTACTACGTTGCTATAACATAAGGCTTTGTATTAGCATTTGGGGCAAACAACCAAGGCTTAGGTCTTACACAGAGTAGCAACATGAGCTCTGTAAATTCACAGTCACAAAACCAAGTCTGATCTTTACTTTCTAGTTCCTAGATTTGAATAGATAATAATAAATCATCTTAGAACATATCTTTCAAATAAACCAAAGCTGATCATAAGGAAAAAAATTCGCTAGTTTCTAAGTACAGCAGACCCTTGAACAACACTCGGGGTTTGGGGTGCTGACCCTCCTCACAGTGGAAAATCCGCATATAACTTTATAGTTGGTCCTCCATATCCTCGGTTCCTCAGTATCCCAAGGATCGTGTAGTAGTACTACAGTATTTACTATTTTTAAAAAACCTGTGTTTAAGTGGACTGACAAAGTTCAAACCGATGTTGTTGGAGGCTCAGCTGTAAAATAAGACACAGCTCCCGCAATGCAGGTACTTGAGCTGAACAAAGTCCAAGGACTCCTTTGGGCTTCGCCTGATCACCGTTCTCCTCCAGAGTTACTGGATAAGCAACTTTTCTTACTTGCCCTTAACTCTAGCTTTTAAAAGAGATGTAGATATTTATCAAACACCTTTTGAAAATGATCCAGACTTCTGCCTTCTCCAGCAGTTCCTCAGTACATTTTAAAGAAAATGGGCGTTCAGAGTTTTGTTCTCTTTTGGATACTGAGGTCCATGTCTCCCTATAACCTGCTCTCTCATTTACGGCCCTTCCTATCATACCTCCATGACCACTGAGCAGAGCCCAAATGACACTTCTGATACAACAACTTAACTGTCTCAAAGACGTGACAAAGATGTTCTCCACATGGTTATTTTTCTATTAGTGAAACTTTCAAACAGAATATATGCTCAATGAAAAAAATGATTAAAGTACAGCATGTCCATATATCCTGACTATACCACCATTAAGAACATTTTAAAAGACTATTATCTTTCCTATAAAATGGAATTGTTATCATTATATTGATTATATTGCAATATAATATATAACAGAATTATTAGCATTATATTAACATGGATAAAATGTTCATGATATAGCAAAAAATGCAGGATGCAAAACTAAGTAGGATTCCAATTATGTAAAATATACATCTATAAAAAAGGAAATATATTAAAATATATTAAAATGTCTAGGTAGGAACTTTATTGGGCAATTAAGTGTTAGCTCAATTAACTAACAAGCTTTTGAGGTAGTTATAATTATCTTCATTTACAGTTGGAGAAACTGAGGCTCATGGAGGTTAGTAAATTTGCTCAGAGTCACAGAATTAGAAAGTGGCAGAGTCAGGATACAAGTACTCAAGTCTATTAGACTCTAAAGTCTGAGTACCTTCCTCTATGCACCAAGGAAGGATTACAGAACTAAGACAGGTTTGCATCTAGACCTTGAACTGAGGTCAGGACTGAACAAGCTAGGGGTAGTTTGTTGTTTCCAGAGGGGAAGATAAGAAAAGGTAGGGCTGAGCATAGTGGGGTAATTAGAAGTTCCTCTGAAGAGCAGGAGAGTAACAGTTAATGGAAGACGTACCTGAAACCGTATTAAGTATTGAGGCAGTTAGGAAGTGAATGAAAGTTGTAGAAAAAGAACAAGCAGAGGATTATACAGTAACTATATGTCCCTTTAAGGAAAAGAGGGCACAAACATGAAGCAAGCTGGTGATACTGCACCAAGAATGGAAAAGAAACAAAAAACATTAGGTAATATAAAAAAGCAGCAACTGAATATAGAAAGACCTGACTTCTATCATGGCTATATGACCTTAAGAAAGCCAGCTTTCTCCTTTAGTTGCATCCTTAATCCATCACATTCTTATTCAAATTATTATTTTTACCTTATCCCAGATACTGCTAAGAACCTCAGCAGGATTTTACTCCATTTATTATCCTTCTTCCTTTTTGTTACTGTTGTCATCCATTTTGGTTCTACGTCTATTTTAAACTGCAGAAGACACTGGAATTAACAGTTTTCACAGTCAATATTCACTTAAATTAAGTGACAATTTTATTTCATCTCCTGTTGTTCATTTCTTCTACTAGCTTTTTTGTCTGGCATTTTCCCCCTCTCTTTCCCTAAAGGTTTCCTTCCTTCTTTCCTTGTCTTTCCCTCTCACTCTCTTTTTTACATACTTCTTTTAAAGCAGATTTGTGGTTAACAGACTCCCTTAGTTCTTTGTTTTCATGAAAATGCCTTCTCACCTATATTTTTGAAGGATATTTTCCCTGTGTTTGAATTATAATTTCAAAATTATTTTCTTTCTGCCTTTTTAAAGATGCCATCCTACTGACCTCTGGATTTCACTGTTTCTGTTGAAAACTTAGCTGCTGGTCTTACTCAGTATTGCTTTTTTTTAATGAAATATGTCCTTTTCTCCAAATTCTCTTACTTTAGCATTTTTACTATGATCATTACCCAATTCTCTGTGCTGCCACAGTTAGTTTTACTATGATAAACACTCGTGTGGATTTCTCTGTATTTAATGTTTTGATGAGGGAACTAAATAGAAATTAGCCAAACTGGATCACAATGAGAAAAAAAATGGAAAATAAAAAACAGAGTGTCAAGGGCAGTCAAACAATCTTACACATGTGTAACTGTAATACTAGAAGAATGAAAGAAAAATGAGGCAAAATTAGTATTGAAGAAATCACGGCTGAAATTTTCCAAAGTTAATGACACCAAATCCCAGTCCAAGACACTCAGAAAACATGCACCACCACACATACACACACACACACACACACACACACACACACGTACACACAAAGGTGAAAGAATTTATTGCCAGCAGACTTGTGTAACAAGAAATGTTCAAGTAAGTTCTTCAGGCAGAAGGAATTTGACATCAGATAGAAACTTGGATCTTCACACAGAAATGAAGAACACTAAATATAGAATAATTTAAGGTAAATATAAACAATAGCTTCCTTATTTGTATTTGCTCCGATACGTGACTGCTTAAAGCAAAAATGGTAGTAATGTATTATGTGTTTACAGCATATGTAAAAGTAAAATATATGACAATTTACCCTCCTACTAGAAATGCATGAAAATTCCTGTTGCTCGACATCTTCACCAACACGTCATACTTTCTCTGTACTTTCCTAATGATTAAAAGCTCTAAGTATTTTTTCACGTTTATTGACCAGTTGGATATTCCCTTTTTGTAAAGTGCCTAATTTTTGCCTATTTAACTACAGGGTTATTTTTAAGGGGGTGGTCTTTTTATTTTTGATATGTAGGTATTCTTTATGTATTCTAGATACGAGTCCTTACTTTAGTCATTGCCTGAGAGATGACAACCAATTACAACCATAAGTACCGTGTTGTTTCAGTAGTATTAGAGAGATCCAAATGAGTAAGAAATCACAAGAAAGACATTTTATTACAGTCCTATTTAAAGTGTTTTGCTTGTTGATATTTAGTAACAACAACAACAACAAAAAAAACCAACAGAGGTAAAGGCAAAAGGTAAAATCAGAATTGCTACCCTTCCTGAGACCCAGAGGTCGAAAATCTGTACAATCAGTGTATAGGATGATTGTCAGCCAGGGCAACTTTATATCAGCCATCAGAAAGAAGGCTATCCACCTGCAATAGTTTGTAGATACAAATTTCAAAAACTAGTTTTTAACACTATACTGTTTAAAGAAGATGATTGAAGATGATTAAAGATGCCTGATAGAACATTAATGGTTTCTTTTATAAACTCTAATTTTTTCAAGGTAGGAGTTCAGATAAAACTGAAACAGCCAGGTGCAGGACTGAAGATTTGGGTCCTTACTGACTTGCCAGTTCCTCCACTGGCTATTAAGGCTCAGTCAAGATGGTCAAGAGAAACAGAGGTGTCTGTGATGAGAGTCAAGGTCAACTTCACTGAAAACACATCTAATCGGGGTAATTAAAACAATTCCTTAGAAGCAAAAAATAGAGCTTGATTTAGAGTGGGCTGTTCTGCCTCATGCCTTCTTCCTAAAGAACGGCAAGTCATCAAGTTACACTCTACTGTGGAATTCTGCATGCAACATATGAAATCTATCCATGATAAACCAGAAGCTAGGCCAAGATCACAGCATCATTTCAAGGCAAGATGAAAAGCTGCAACTTGGAATTTATTCACTGGCACAGTAACTCTGACCTTATTTTGCTGCCATACTGTTACGGAGAGGTCAGTAAGTGGCTTCTTTACCACCCATAACACTTTAGGTCAGACAAGCTTTAGTTGCAATTGGACATCTGAACCTTCTGAACCTAATAATCAAGCAGATCTGCAGTTGTCTGAGGAAATTAACTGGGAAAAGAGACATCTTGACTAGACAATAAATACAAGCATGGAATATTGACTACTGTACATTCAGATGTAGTTTATTAAGGCTAATCAGAGATGAGTTCCAAAAAAGATAAAGAGAAAGGAATGTTTTTCAAAAATCATAACACAATACAGAAAATCTGGTGTAACGTTTACCTAAAATTCTCTTTATTTACTACATAGACATTTAGGTCCTACAAACCCTATGCAAAATTTATAATGGAGGCTAGAGCCTGTGTTTTCTAATTCACATACATTGTTATCTTGTAAAAAAAAGTATGCCGGGCTTCCCTGGTGGCGCAGTGGTTGAGAGTCCGCCTGCCGATGCAGGGGACGTGGGTTCGTGCCCCGGTCCGGGAGGATCCCACATGCCGTGGAGCGGCTGGGCCCGTGAGCCATGGCCGCTGATCCTGCACGTCCGGAGCCTGTGCTCCGCAACGGGAGAGGCCACAGCAGTGAGAGGCCCGCGTACCGCAAAAAAAAAAAAAAGTATGCCACATAACTGTGCTCTTAACTCTAGTAGGAGGTACAAACTACAGAACAAAAGAAAAAAAAAAGGAAAGGAAGAAACCTGGCCTGCTCCTGGGCTTGATGGTATTTCTGGGACGCTGGCTGAAAGGGAGACCTGAAGACAATTCCCAAATATTCCGATAGCAATGTGGTCTCCTAAATAGAGCAGCAACTTGGGGAGAACAATCCCTTGAGGAATGTTGGTTAACCACCTTTAAGCCTTGGAAAAAGCAGTGTCTTCCCAGTCCCTACAACAAGAGGACTGCATGAATTACAGAGAAAACAAAAGCAAGGCTCCACAGCAGGGGCAGCTCAGATGAGAACAGCTGTGCTCCTACCTTAGACTGTGGCTGAGGGCTCTCTGAGATATTTTGCTGAGTCAGAGTCTTCCACTCACCCTACCACACCTTCCACCCTCCTAAGATATCCAGATTGGTTTCAAAGCCTATGCTGAGAGCATCAGCCTTTTGTACAAATATAAATATTTTATGCCTACCAAGGCAGCCAGCCGTGAAGAACAGTTTTTCTTCAGAATTTTGCTTTGATTCCTTGCCACTCTCTCTGAGCTACTGAAAGCTAGATAAGTTACACACACACCATTGGGTTTTTCAAGCCTTAGTACATTCATTAATATTTCACAGATTTAATTCCAAGGCAGCTAAACAATATATTCTATTAAAAATGCTCTATTAAAAAAAGAGGTATCTTTAGAAGGGCAAGTTGCTGCCTAAAATATACTTACAAAAGGAAAAGTTAACCTTGAAAAAAAGGTATCTCCATATGCTATTCAAAGCTCCTTGGTTCTTTTGAGAAGGACCTTAACAAGTCCATGGGGTTACTGAATGAGAAGGGACTACTTGTAAACAATGAAGCATTTTAAAAGCTTGCTGAATTTATATTTAGGAGAAATATTTTAAAAGCAGGAGGTAGAAGGACATGGAAGAAAATCACTATGATCTACCCTAACATCCTTTATCTTAAGGAACTAACAGATGTTTATATCCAGCAACACCATTTTTGCTTGTGCTCATTATTCATTATCCATCACTAGAGTCCATGTCTTTAGAGCCCCATAAGCTCCTGAAGGTCTCTCTTCCTGGACTGGAGACTGGGGGAAATATGTATGTAGTGATGCAGGAATTCACTTAGTTACAAAAAAAAAAGTCAGTAAATTCCTTATTTTATAAACATTAATCAATTTATTTAACCTGGATCTGAAATTTCATGTGTAAGAGAGAAAACTAGCCAATGTGCAGACAGGAACTAAAACTAAATTTGCTTCGCAAAGAGAGCACCCACACTTTGAGAGTGATGTCTAAACTTTATACTATATACACACACAATATAAAGAGCTATAATACCTATCACACATGTAGATGGGAGGTGCCACTGTCAGACTGAATAAGCATTTTAAGCTCATCTGAAGAGAGATCCTAAAATAATACAAAAACTAAACTTGCATAATGTGATGTCGAACTTCAAAGCTGAGTAAGCATACTCTGAGTCCTTATATTGTTACCAAGCATTCCTAATGTCTTCTGTGGATAAACAAAGCCCCTGATCACAGTGCTAAAACAGAGTGCAAAAGAAGCTATTCTAGGACCTGAGACTGAAGCAGGATTCATAAAGAAAAATTATAACAATGCAACAAGTATAAAATGATCCAGTATAAACTGAATAGATGAGTGTTTAGGGGACAGAGAGATTAAGGGGTGTTTCCTTTAAGAACTAGATTTTGAAGTGGATCTGGAAAAGAATTTGTCAATTTATAATTTAAATTTTTGTAATAGGTTTACTGAGATGTAATTCACATACTATACAGCTTGTACATAATTCAACAGTTCAAAGTACATTCACAGAGTTGTGCAACCATCACCACAACCAATTTCAGAACATTTTCATCAGCTCAAAAAGAAACCCTATACCCGTTAGCAGTGACCCTCCCCCTCCCCACAATTTCTCTCCAACCTCCCCTCCCAGGCCTAGGCAACCACCAATCTACTTTCTGTTTCTATAATTTGCCTATTCTGAACATTTCATTTAAATGAAATCATACAGTACATGGTCTATTGTGACTGACTGCTTTCACATAGCTAATGTTTTCAAAGTTTATCCATGTTGTAGCAAGTATCAGTACTTCTTTCTCTTTATGGCTGAATAATATTCCCTGTATGGGTGTGACTGGCTAAAAGAGAAGTAAGCAAGTTATTTGTTAGACTCATCTTCTCTTTAAAGGCTTATGTTTTATAGTAATAAATATCACTAATTTGGCATTACTAAATATTTCACAAGAAGTAAATAGACAAAAAAGAATGATCAGTTCACAAGAATGATGCAGTATTTTCATGTGTATTTTTTAAAACAATCTGACTACAATATTAATTCAAGTTTCAAAAAATAAAAGCATTCAGAGAAACTTTCCTTCTCATTTGATGTGCATGACGTGCCATTTTTCTTCCTTGACTTGGATATTGTGCTTACTTTTTAAGGGAAAAAAATAAATTAGCACTTCTAATTAAGAAGTGAAAGCATCGTGAGTGATTATGAAAAATATACTGAGGTGACTAAAGGAAGACCTTTGCCTCTCCTAAGTAGTTTCCACTCCTAGAAGTATGTGGCTTGTGAATTCTTTGAGGGAAAAAAGTTTTTTTAATGATGCCATGTTTACAGCTGTTTACAGCAATTTAATTAACACCCTTGAGTTAGAAAATAAAACTTATTTTAAAGCAAAATAAAGTAATAAATGGGTCTGATATTAAAATGTACTCTCCTCAACACTGAAATCTGGAACATTGAAACACTGAAATCTGAAAGAGCATCTCTCAGATGACTATGTGACATGTGCATGTACCAGAAAGATTCAACCAAAGAGAAATAATGAATAATAAGTGTACTTTTTATTGAGGTGAAAGTCACATAAAATTAACCATTTTAAAGTGAACAATTCAACAGCATTTAGTACATTTATAGTGTTATGTGACCACCACCTCAATTCAGTTCCAAGCCATTCTCATCACCCCATAAGGAAATTTTGTCATGTTAAATGGTTGTTCCCCATTTTCTCCCTGTTGCCCCTGGTAACCACCAATCTGAGTTCTGTCTCTATGGATCTCCCTATCCTGTGTATTTCATATAAATGGAATCATACAATATGTGACTTTTCATGTCTGGTTTCTTTTACTTACAATAAATGTTTTTAAGGTTCACCCATGTTTCCACATGCATCTGTACTTCATTCCTTTCTATGGCTGGATAATATTCCACTATATGGATGTGCCACAATTTGCTTATCCATTCATCCAATGACAGACATATGGGCAGTTTCTACCTAGTGCTGCTATAAACATGAATGTACATGTACTCATCTGAATACCTGTTTTCAATTCTTTGGGGTATATACACCTAATAGAAGAATTCCTGGGTTGAATAATACATCTTTGAAGAAAGGAATACTGAATATAAATAGTGATTTCTACAATTGGCCAATATCATTAACCTGATTTTTTCCTAATAATGGAGTAGTTTAAACACCAATAGAAAGTATTTGAGACCAAACTGAGTAATCACGTAGAAATACCACTTAAATTACTTGAAATCTTTTCAAAAGCTATTCTTGATTCATTCCTGATTTTTCCAAAAAGTAGTGACATTTTTCTCGTGGGTGTATGAAACTGCTCTTATATTTGGATATTTCCCTCTTGCCAAAATGAAATATTTCCTCCTTGCCTATGCCAAAAAGATTATAGGCAGCTTAGAGGCAGCACATTCTGGATTTTTCTTTAGAAGAATTAGTTTTCTTTTAAAATACAAAAACTTCCATGTTGTTATTAAAACATCTAAATTGTTAGTAATTATACCTCAATCAGACCAACTAATGTTCAATGAAAAGGGGAAAGTCTACCTTAAAATTCATTTTACACACACATGCATAGCTCCTTCTCCAGAAAGGTTTTCCAAGTAAAAATCAGAAAAATTAAACCTTCCTCAATTCAGAGTGTTTGGCTAGCTCACCTATGAAAGCCCCTTCTACCTTTAGAGATTTGTTGAAAGATAACTAACCACTTTTTCCCCTAGTAAATTAGAAGTTGAAAAATTCAGAAAGAATAGTACATACTATTTGCAAATTTTATTTTACTTATTTGCAAAGGACATACAGGTTCTTTATCTTTAAAGCTAACCACCACCACCCCCAACACATATTCTTGGCTAAGTTTACAAGGGAAAACAAAAACAAAAAACTTGACGTTAGCAGAACTATACTAGAATCCTGATCTCTTGAATTCTGTCTAAGGCTATTTGTACCAAGTTGTATTATGCTCTGTAAGATGAAAAGAATGGTAATCCTCAAGTCAAATATTCTGAATTAGTAAAAACTATACATTTCACCTCCCTGCTCTTAGATAAATTCTGAACAAATGGCAGAAGAACAGAAAAGCACACTGGCTAAAGGGCTCAGAAAAATTTAGGTCTGAAGCTCAGCTTTAATACTTAGGTGATATATGACCTCACCAAGTCACATTAGAATTCTCTGGGCCCCACTGCCTATTTCTTCAGTGGGGGGAGGGGGGATGTTTTAAAGATTAAATTAGAGAACTTTATAAACTTAGTATAGTGCCTGGAACATAGCAAACTCTTAATAAACAGTAGCTGTGGTTATTAAAAGAGCTGCAAAACAAAGAGCTGACTTACTCCTGTTGCAGAAATTAGGTAGAAATAACTGCATGTACAAATAACATCTCCAGGAAGATACAGAAATAGTACCAAACAACATGGCATTGCAATGACATTAAAATCATATTCAGACTTCCTGTTGGTGAAATAAAAGGCATTTTCTTTCTTTGTAAAAACCTTTTTGCCTACTTCAAATCAAGGAAAAAACATAGCAGATGCTGATTTTAGAAAAGCAGGCTGTGGTTTACAGCAGAGCTTCTCAAACTCTGCTCAAACTCGAATAACTTGGAGTCTTGTTAAAATGCAGATTCTGATTTGTATTTGGTAGATTTAGGGCAGAGTCTGAGACTCTGCATTTCTAACAAGCTCTAAGGTGATGAGGATGCTGCTGGTCTAGAGAGAACGCTTTGAACAGCACAGGTTTACAGGATACCATATTCAAACAACAACAAAAGCCGAACTTTGGTCCTGATACCAGATACTTGATTTCCAAATCACAGGATTAGAATGGTGCTGATACCATCCCAAGTCCGATATGATACACAGATCTACGTTTAAGTGTTGATGGTTTCTTAAATACTCATCTAAGCAGTTTTCCTCTTCCAAGGCACACACTGCCTCAGAATGGTGCTGATGCCACTCTCCCTGCCTCACAGTGAAGGTCTCAGAAAACAGAAGCACTTGGGGCTGAATGGGGAAGCAGGGACTGCCTGGGGCAGCCCTTCTGAGTCAGGGATTCTAAGGTTTCAACAGCAGCCCAACTCAATTTTACCTTTAATGACTCATGCAATGGATAAAGAGGAGAGGTATTACCTCTACCACCACTAATTTTTCACCCTTTCACCTTTAGACATCTGCCCCAGGAGGAGAGATCATGGTACCACAACTTATCCAAGGAAAAGAGAAGAAAACTATACCTATACCAATAGGAATACAGAAGTAAGAACTTTTGTTATTTAAAGAAGGTAGTTTTTTTCTAACCTCTCCTCTTTCCAGGTTCTACCCTACTTTCTCTAGTCAATGCAAAGTTCTACTCCTTGGGGGTACAACTGAAATTTAAAGCTTCCTTGGTATAACCAAGGGAGAAAGAGCTAGGGAATCACTAGTTTACATAAAAAAAAATAAGCATTTAGCTATGAAAAGCATGGTCTGTCCTTCCAGCCTGCCACCTCTCTCACCTCCACCTTTTAAAAAAGGGCACAGTAGCAGACAATGTTCACTGGCTTTCATAGAAAAATCATTAATCTTCTCCACATTACTTATCACTGCAGCTAGGATAATGTTTGCTCTAATCTGACAGATTTTCATTTCAAAACCAATTGTAAAGCTCAGCAGGGTGGTATATACAACTTTAATGAGAGCTTCTTACCCAAGACTCCTCCAATATATGCTTGTTCAGAATTGTTTTATTTTACTAGTGGAGGTTCTTGAATGAAGCAAGAGAAAGGTTAACAAAGACACAGAGTTTAAAAACGGAAACTCACTTCCTTATATATATTTTCTACTCATATAAGTAACATTAATAAATTGAACTCAGCTGATGACAGGATTTATGTTTACCTTCTTTGATATGAAAGTCAGCTCTACGTAACTCCTTTATGGACCCTTTGCGTTGCATCCTGTGGCTCCCTACAATTAAGGCAGAACAAGGGAACAGCCCTGTAAATCTGCTGACAGCTGTTTAACGGGAGAGGTGGAAAGTAGTGGACGTATCCTGGCAGTGTGCTTAATGGCCACACAAACACCACAGTCATCAGCCTGAAGTGATTCTGGCAGAAAATTAACTTAGAGATACAAAACTCATTTGGCGAGAAGACCCACAGCAATCTGGACAACATTGGACTGTATAATGGGGAAAGGGGCAAAATAAGAAGATGTGTTTTCTAAACTCCGCTTTCAGGAAGAAGCATTTAAAGAAAAAAAATTTTTTTCACATGCCACTGTGTAGCTTTTTTGCTTTAACATATATGCCTGCAATTACCTCCCCTTTGGAAAGCAAAGCAAATAGTTACTATTTAACTATAAATTATGCAACAGACAAAGTATGTCAGAGATTTGTTAATACCAAAGTGCTGCTATAAGCACAGCATTTTACCAGATAAACTGGAAGATGTTTTTATCATCAACTGAATCCTATCTTTTAAATTTTCCCCCCACCACTGTAACACTCAGGTCAGAGGAAGGAAGAAAACTAGTATGTGCTGAACTATAAATTGTGATGTCCTGCTCTAAGAATATAACTGATATATTATCTTTCAATTTTCATAACTACTCTGCAGGTAGGTACAATTATCTTTAATTTACATATGAGAAAACAGAGACTTGGATTCATTTATCTGCCCACCTCACAGAACAGTGAAGTAATGGAGCTATGATTTGACTATTAGTCTGCCTGGATGTACAGTCTATGCCATACAGGCCATCCTACAATTAAATTGTTATTATGAACAAACTAAAAATGGTGTTTTGATATTAATGTTTGATATGTCTTCTGTTGACAAAAATAAGCCTATTCAAACATAAAAAGCAAAACCAAAAAAGTAATAAAATAAAACAGGGATTTTTCTTTTTAATTTCAGAGAAGGGACAGCCTTTCAGTCTGACATAAAACCCAGAAGCCATAAACTAAAACCTGGTAATTTTGACTACATAAAAATAAAAACTTTTTGGACTTCTCTGGCGGTCCAGTGGTGAAGACACCACGCTTCCACTGCAGGTGGCACAGGTTAGACCCCTGGCCGGGGGGACTAAAACCCTATGCACCGCACAGCCAAAAAAATAAAAAACAGAAATTTTCTGCCCTTTCAACACACGCCGTAAATGGTCAAAATGACAAATAACTGGGTAAATTAATTGTAGCACATAGTATAGAAAAGGGACTCATTTCCTTAATAAGGATTCACACAAATAAAAAGGAAAAAGACAGAAAGCCTAATAACAAAATGGACAAAGGACATAAACACACTATTCAGAGAAATCTGAATCACTCTTTATGCATATGGAAAAATGTTCAACCTCAGGATATATGAATTAAAACAAACTTAAAATATTTTAAAAAATATACTAGATTGGCAAAGATCAAAATGTTTGCTCTCTACTGCTAAAAAGAAGGGACTAAATGATACTCTTGAACACTGCTAGTGGGAGTATAAATTGCTGCAACCTCTCTGGAGAGCAATTTGGCAATATCAATATTAAAAGTGCACATACCCTTTGACCAATGAATTCTACTTCTAGTAGTTCACCTTAGAGATACAATAACCTCACTCGTGCAAAGAGCCCCAATGTACACAGATAATAACGCAACACTGTTTTAGTAAAAAGTGAGGGTGGGGGGGCGTCCCTGGTGACGCAGTTGTTAGGAGTCCACCTGCCAATGCAGGGGATGCGGGTCTGAGCCCTGGTCTGGGAGGATCCCGCGTGCCACGGAGCAACTGGGCCCATGTGCCACAGCTGCTGAGCCTGAGCCCTGAAGCCCATGAGCCACAACTACTGAGCCCACATGCTGCACTGCTGAGACCCGCACCTGGAGCCTGTGCTCCTCAGTGGTAGAGGCCACTGCAATAAGAGGCCTGCACACCGCAGCAAGGAGTGGCCCCCAGGCCCGCGCGCAGCAGCAAAGACCCAATGCAGCCAAAGATAAATAAATAAAATAAATTTAAAAAGAAGAAAAAAAAAATGAAAAAGCGGGGGTGGGGGGGGTCCTAAATATCCAACAACAGAGAACTGGTTAAATTTATAGTATAATGTAAAACTATGCAGCCATTAAAAAAAAAAGTCAACTTTAATGCTGTTTGTACGGATATGAAATGACCTCCAGAACATAATGAATGGAAAAAACAAGGTACAGTGGATGTGTAAATAAGAAAACCAAAATGAGTATACATAAAGGGAGGCAGACTATGTAGATGGGGGACAGCAGCAGGAGATCTACTTTTTGTGATGTACCCTCTTGCACCTTTTAAAAACTTTTGCAGAATGTGTGTGCACTTTCTGTTCAAAAATAAATTGGTGTTTATACTTTTTAAATTTAAAACATATGCTCTGAAAAGATAGTGAAAAAAATTTTTTAATTATGAGACAGCTTAATTGTAACCATTTATGATGTGCTACAACATATAATATTTTATTTCCAGCTTTATGGAGATAGAATTGACATATAACATTGTGTAAATTCAAGGTATACAATGAGTTGGTTTGATACATTTATAAATTGCAAAATGATTACCACCATAGTATTAGCTAACACCTCCCTCTTGTCACATAATTACCATGTCTTTTGTGTGCGTGGTGAGAATGTTTAAGATCTCCTCTCTTAGCAACATTCAAGTATATAACACAGTATTATTAGCTATAATCACCACACTGTCCATTAGATCCCCAGAACGTGTTAATCTTATACCTGGAAGTTTGTACCCCTTGACCAGTATCTTCCCATCTCTCTCACTCCACAGACCCTGGTAACCACCACTCCAACTCTCCATCTCTCTGGGTTTGGTATTTCTAGATTACACATGTAAGTGACATCATACACTACTTGTCTTTCTCCACCTGACTTACTTTACTTTTAGCAAGATGTAATATTTTAATGTTCTTTGTACTTTATTTCAAAATGCAAACAAATATTTTCTTCATTTAGTCATATGAGAAGATGTTAAAGGAATATGTAATATCAGTGGATACCTTTCCTAATAAAAGTTATAGATGACAAGGCTAAAACCACCTTATAGACTGTTACACTACATTTTAATTATTTAGGAGACAGGTTACAAGTGACATTATGTAACCCATCTTATTTTGAAATCCACATAAAAACAGGCTAAGTTCATAGTCTATTGGGATAACTGGCTCTTCAGCTGTGATAGTCCACCAGGGACTGTAAAAGGGAGCTGACCCTAAAAAGTCTGTGAAAGTTGGGGAAGTGGGAGGGAGGATAAATAATTATAATTAGTTTTCCAGAAAACTAGGAATAGCACAGTTTTGAGAGTAAAGGTATAGAGACTTGGGGGGACAGGACAAAACCTAAAACCAGAGATCCAAGAATGCCGATGTGAACGTTATTTTCTGTTGTTTAAGAAAATATCTTGTAAAGCAATTATACCCCAATAAAGATGTTTAAAAAAAATAAAAAATAAAAAAAAAAGAAAATATCTCAGTTAACACCTATTTCCATAAAGTAAACAGCACAGATGAAAAAACAAAACAACCAACCAACAAAACAGGTCCATATCTTTGGCTAGGAAAGCAGAAGATGAAGGGAATTCCTTAGAAGATAGACAGAAATGTATATCTAGAAATGTATGGTTCTTTTTTTTATGAAGGACAGGTTATCCCTCTTTAGTGAGACACAAACACCATATCTTCCCCCCCTCAATTTTTCAAGTATCAAACATAGTAATTCTAAAATGTATATTTACCATGAGAGTATCATTTACTTTGCAGTTTAGTATTCACAGAATGAAAAGACAGGCTCTGCTAAAGTACCTTCAGAAAAAATATGAACAGTGGTTTAGTGGAGCTAAGCAGATCAAGCTTTCAGACTTTATTTTAAAAACACTGAGCTACCTCAGGAATGCATGGCTCGCTGCACACACTAATAACTAGCTTCAAATACCAGTTGAAGTCACTGTGGAATGCAAAGGCTGTGCTTCTAACTGAATGCCAAACAGTCCCTGCCCAGATCACCCACAGTGGTTCTTCCTCCTGTGCTTTATCCCGAAGCTTCCTGCCTCTCTGTAAATTGAGAGTTACCCTTTGGGTTGGTGTTTCTAGAAGTGATCAATCCATTGGGAGAAGCTGGATGAGGAAGTCGATCTATTTCCACAATATGGCTGGACTCAAAAAGCCATTCCCTCCCTCCCCTTGGCTTTGGGCAACTGCCACACACCCACAACTCTAAAATGCCTATAACCCTTTCACTAGGGGGTCGCTAAAAATGAAATCTTCTCAGATATGGCAGTACTCCCACCCACTTCTCAATTTGATGAGTTTGACCAGAAGGCAAGCAATGCCAGGTTACAGAAATTCAAGACATTAAAAAAAAAAAAAAAAGTTGTTCTCTCTTCCACACACAGTGACGAAGGACTGACCCTCTAAATAGACGTCTGAGTCTGGTTTATGAATACAGTGTTTCCAGAAGTCCCTAAAGCCAGTTCTCAAAAGACAGTTAAAAATACATTAACATTAATCCTATACTAAAAAATCAAGAAAAAAAATCACCAGAAATATCATCTTCACACAAATGATTTTTTTCAGTCCATTTCATCTGCTGTAGTTGTTTGAATATAGCCTTATCTGTTTTTATTCATAACTTTCAGACAAATCCATTAAGAATGGAGATTTCAGTTGTTGAAAAATTACAAGTAATTGACCTATTTTTAAGGAGCTTTTTCTTTTAAAAAGCAAGGCTACACAAGAGGAAAGCACAATAACATAGTTAACCTCAATGATCTTTCATAATTAAGTTTGTAGGTAGAACTCAGCACAGAAATACAGCTCTAATGTGGTCTCTAGGTGTTGGCATGGATTTTGTATTTTAGAAACTTTTAATTACACCAATCATACAGAAAACAAGCAATACTGTGTATGCAACACTTTGTCCCCACATAACCATGAATCTCTACTAAAGAATCGCTCCTTGAAATTAGGATGATTTAATCTAGGTGGTTAAAGGCTAAGTGTATCAGTCATATATTGAGTGCTTACCATCTGTCACATTTTTTTCTTTTTCAAATCTCACAACCCACCCCTTGGAGGTAAGTTTGACCGCTGCTTCACACATGAGCATACTAAAGCCCAAAGTCAGACAGCTGAGTGGATCAGCTGGGATTCTAACCCAGATATATTTGACTCCAAAACCTAAACCACTGCCTTTAAGTCTCAGGGTTACATGCAAGAGGTGGTCTGCTGTTCTACATTACTACTGATGACTTGAATTTGTGGCACCTTATAAACACACTACTCTGAATGTATCTAATCATGCTTTATAAATATGCAGAAAGTTACAGAGAATAACATGAACTGATATCTAGCTTTGTCTAATTTAACATTTCACTATATTTGCTTAAAAAGAAAGAAAACATTGCAGGTCAAGTTGAAGGTCTCATTGTACTCCTTCCCCACTCTTTTCCCCTTCTTTCTTTCCCAGAGGTAACCACTATCCTAAACTTGGTTCAGGATTTGCTTTCCAAGGCATGTTTTTATACTATTTCTACAAACAAACATCCATTAAAAAGCATGATTTTTGCATGTTTTTAAACTTTATATAATGGTAACATATATATACATCACTCAGAAACTCTACTCAGCCATGTTTTTAAGACCTATTCCACGCTGCCAGTTGCATAGTGTTCCAGTGTATGAACAAACCACAATTAACGTATTCATCTGATGCTGTACAGTTAGCTTGTACCTAATTTTTCTGCTAATACAATCACTTCTTGTACCTGTCTCCTTTGCACAAGCATTACAGCATTTCCAGGGTATAGACGTGAATTGCCAGGCCAAAGGGAATGCTGCCTTTACCAAATATTGTCAAATTGCTCATGAAAGAGATATTCAATTCATACTTCTACCAATAGCAGGACGCACACATCCTTGTCAACACTTGGCATTGCCAGACATTTAAATTTTTGCCAATATGAAAGGTATGAAATTATCTCTTTTTTATTTTAATTTGTATTTCCCTGATTAGCAATGAGGTTGAGCATGTTTGCATAATTACTAGCCACAATTTTTTAAAAAGAAACAACAGCACAGTTAACTAATTAAGCATCAAGGGCATAGATGTAATATAAAATGGATATAATATAAAAGTAGATATTCAATACTGAATTCTAGATAATAAGAAAAACAGTAATATATATACACACACACAGACACACAGACACATATACACTTCCCTTCCCCTGAGGCCTTAAATAAAGTATAAGTTTTCATCTGTCAGTCTTGTACTGGTAGAAGGCTAAATTAAATGATCAAAGGTATTTTCCAATTAAAAATGTAATTGGAAAATACACTCAAACCCTTCTACAGGAAAATCATTAAACTCCATGTATGAATGAATGAATGAATTAATCAACAACACAGCAATTAGCAAATTGCTTTGTGTTTAGAAAACCTCAATAATTATTTTCTGAATTCACAGAATTGTACCTGCTTCACCTTTAGGCACCCTTAGAGAAAATAGTATTTTGTGCCTAGGAAGCAGAAAAAAGAGACAGAGAAGTGGGATGATGCTTAACTAGATACCATCCTCTCTGTATTGGGCGGGGGGAGCCTTCTCCCTTTAGAAAACAGGGCCCCAGGAGGAAAAGAATTCCAGATAAATGACAATGTGAGTGAAATGAGATGACTGAAAGCTAAGATGCATTCTGCCCACCTGTGTTTTTAAAATTAACAACAAAAATCTCTCAATATTTTACCAATTAGAGATCCAAGTTAACAAACTCTTTTTTTTTAACAAAACTTTTTAAAAGTTTTATAAACTTTTACAGAAAAGGTACAAGACTAATAAAGAGAACTTCCATATAGCCTTTACAAGATTCACTAACCATTTACACTTTGCCCAATTTGCCTTATCATTCATTTTCTCCCTCTGAATATTTTTTGGAACCATTTGAGAGTAAACTGAAAAAATATACAAAATACAAAAAGAAAACAAAATCCTCTTTTATCATCAAATACCTGGATATTAAGCCTGTTAGTTATTTATAGGTTTTAAGCCATCAAAACACCCTGCACCTGATACAGGGAAGGTATTTTCCTATAAAAAGCAAATGGCATGAGTTTAACTTTACCTATGCATTATAAGTTAAATAGGGCAGTGGCTCATAAATTTTGCTTCAGATTAAAATCTTGGAGATCTTTACAAAATACCAATGCCTGCTCCCATCCCAAATACTTTTATTTATTTATTGGTATGGGGGGGAGGTGGCCTAGGTACATGGATTTTTAAAACTCCCCGGAGTTTTTAAATGTGCACCAAAGTTTTGAAATCAGTTTTAGGGATTAGGCACCTACACACTACTTGAAATACTGTTTCCAGGATAATACATTACAGTTCCAAACAACTGATGAAAACCAACACGGAAAATATAATCAAATTTCAAATGGAGGCAAGCAGAAGCCCTCAACATACGGTTTTAGGCAAATACTTCCAATTGTGTGCTGTTCTGGGGCTATAGGATGTAAAAAGGCACAGCAAAGCCAGGAAATAGGCAACACACATAATAACTACAGCAGATGGCAATAAGTACCATACTAAAAACATTTTAAGACTAATAGGGGGCTTCCCTGGTGGCACAGTGGTTGGGAGTCCGCCTGCCAATGCAGTAGACACGGGTTCAAGACCTGGTCCGGGAAGATCCCACATGCCACAGAGCAACTAAGCCCGTGCACCACAACTACTGAGCCCACACACCTAGAGCCCATGCTCCACAACAAGAGAAGCCACTGCAATGAGAAGCCCGCGCACCGCAACAAAAAGTAGCCCTAACTCGCCATAACTAGAGAAAGCCCGCGCACAGCAACAAAGACCCAATGCAGCCAAAAATTAAAAAAAAAAAAAAAAAGAGTAATAGGAACACAGAACATATTTACTTTGAAAGTTCACAGGCATGGTGAGCGGTCCAGAAAGAAAGTGACATTTGAAATAGTCATCAGAGGATGAAGAGGACTTTACTGGGAAGGTTGAAGTAGAAGTGAAAGAACATTCTGGGAAACAGCATCAGCAAGAACTCTGTGCCACAGAAATGCTAGCAAATGATCAGTGTTCCATGAAAACCCCAAACAAGGTTGAGTATCTTGTACGTAGGAATCAAGGCAACTGAAATCTGTATTTTAAGGATTAGGGATGATGTATTTAACAGTGCCTGGTATATAGAAGTGAGCAGTAAGGAGCTTTCTTACCCATGAATCTCCCTTAATAATATTCCTCTGGCTTAAAACACAAAAAGTTAACTGAATAAAACTAAAAAATACACAAAGTATAATTATGAAAATAAAGCCATCTGTAATCATACTACCCAGATAACCAATGCTGTAATTTCAAGTAACTCCTTACTAAAGTTGTTCATCAATCCAGATATTTTACTCTGCAATAAGGAAAAGAATTCTATAGAAACAAGTCCCTCAGTCATTATCCTTTCTGATGTACACTAAAAGAGGATCAGTTAAATTGCAATATGGCCACAGCGGCCACTAGAGGGTGGCCAAGTCTGATGTATCCCTCACTCTCCCATACTTTCTCAAAGGCCCTTAACTGACATTCAAGTTAAGATTTCTGGAGCCTATCACCTCACTACATAAAGATTAAAAAGCAGTTTCAAACAGAAAGGAGAGACTCCCACAGGGCAATGAAGTGTTAACAGTTGGGATATCAAATTTGGCTGCTCAGATATTTTACCAAATGTTTCCCCTACTTCTCAGGAACAAGATACAATTTCTCCAATAGGGATGAGAGTATCTGCATTACAGGGCATGCAGCAGCATTCCACTACTGTCTTTCCCAACCCCAACCCCATTTAAAATGTACTGAAGCACATTAGGCTGAAAATCTCAATTCTGAATACTTCTACAGAATTTCCCTCAAAGTGCTATGCTATATCCCAATGATCGAAACTTGGGTATATCCTTCTCTTTTTATTTTAAACTTTCGTATTATCGTTCCACCAAAAAAAAAAAAAAAAAAAAGAATAACTTATGAAATACAGCTATGTATCCTTTAGTTAACTGAGAAAAAGGTTAAAACCATTTTGAAGATTTACATAATGTTTTATTTCTCCAGAATCCTAACTGATAAGGTACAATCACAAAGATTTACAGTATTTGATATTTTAAGTGTAACAGATTTCTAGACAACCAATTAATATAAAATAACTGTGCTGTTGATTGTGGAGAATCAAATTATATTCTGTGAACATAAAGATTACAAAGCAAAAATGGTAATAGGACCTGAAAAGAAAAACACAAAACCCATAAAACGACTTCCTATCTGGTGCTTTTAACACAAGTGCCACGAAGTACATATTCACATCCACTAAAAACAAACTTTAAGGAAATGCAAATTAAAACCACAATGAGATATTACCACACACTCACTAGAATGGCTAAAATTTGAAAAGACTGACAATACCAAGCACTGACATGGATGTGGAGCAACTGGAACTGTCATACATTACTGGTGGGACTATAAAGTGGTATAGCCACTTTGGAAAACAGTTTACCAGTTTCTTATACAGTTACCATACACTTGCTATATTTCATCACACATACAACCCAAAAATGCCACTCTTGTGTATTTATGCCAAAAATATATAAGCATATGCCAATACAAAGACCTATAATCAAATGTTCGTAGCAGCTTAACTAAAAATAGCCCAAACTGAAAGCAACCCACAGGTCTGTCAACTCAACAAACTATGGTAAATCCACACAACAAAAAGCAACGAAAAGGAACAAACTGCAAAAACAAGCAACAACATAAAGGAGTCCCAAAAATATTATGCTAAGTGAAAGAAGCCAGATGCAAGAGACTAAATGCTGCACACTTCCAGTGATATGAATTTTTAGAAAAAAGCAAAATGATAGTGACAGAAAGCAGATCAGTGGTTGTCAGGAACCAGGGATGAAGGAAGAGGATGACTACAAAGAGGTATGAGGAAACTTTGGGGGGTAATGGAAATGCTATATATATCATGATCGTGGTGGTGGTCATACAACTATATATATATATATGTCAAAACTCACCACGTTATATACTCTTAAACTTCAGTGAATTTTATTTCAAATAAATTGTATCTCAAAAAAAGCTGATTTAAAATTCCATTAAAGGGGACTTCCCTGGTGGTCCAGTGGTTAAGAATCGCCTTCCAATGCAGGGGACGTGGGTTCGATCCCTGGTTGGGGAACTAAGATCCCATGTGCCACAGGGCAACTTAGTCCTCACGCCACAACTAGAGAAGCCCACATGCCACAATGAAGGATCCCGCATGCCGCAACTATGACCTGACACAGCCAAAAAAAATTTTTTTAAATAAATACATAAATGTATATTAAAAAATAAAGTTCCGTTAAAAACCTGCAAAATAAACTGATTCTAACAATAGGTCAAGACTTAATCAGAAGAAGAATAAAAAGAGATGGTCAAAATGAAGGCATATATACAGAGAAATAATTTTTCTCCTTTGGCTCTTTAAAGGTCCATCACAAAGGTTTATAGGTCCCTACATGTAAAGATCTACAAATGCAAAACATGCATGTGTAGAGGTGGTAATTATTTTACTATTCACAACATTCTGTCACTGTTGCTCACCACATTAAGTCTGGAACATGCCCCCTTATCACTGTTCTCACATGGTCACCGCTACCAGCCAGCCACGGAACCTTCAGTAACAAGCCCAGCTTTCCCCCAAACTATGTGTCCTAATACTTAATAAAATACAAATGAGGTAATCCATTCATTCCATCTCTTGGGCCTGCCCTAATTACCGGGCAGAGCAGCAGAGCATGGGAAACACCAAAATGATCTGTCTCCTATACCCTTATCACGGTATCTAAAACCTCCACCACTAGACTCACTCTTTTGAGTTATTAAATGGTGTTCAAGAGGTATGCAACTATTGTACAAAATATGTGGTTAAGGATCCACATTAAGTATGATTAAATCAATATAGTTTAAGGGTACAGAATTTCTTTTTGGGGAGATGAAAATATTCTAAAATAAGATTGCAGTGATGGCTGCACAACTCTTGTGAATATACTAAAAACTACTGAACTGTAAACTTTAAATGGGTGAATTTTATGGAATGTGAATTATATTTCAATAAAACTGTTTTTAAAAAATCAACACAGTTTTTATCATGTTAGTTTAGAACTCTGAAACCAGAAAATTCTTAATGCAGCATGAAGGGATGGGTTGATGACTGGGAAAAAGACAGGTATCAAAGGGGGAGCCTCAGCGTCCCCCAAGAGAGGAATACAGAAGGGCAGAAAGGAGAGCGCACGCGCTGGCTCAGTGCTGGGAGAGTGGGCCTCAGGAAGGAATGCCTAAAGGCACTCCAGGGCTGGTCCTGAACATCTGTCGTCCTTAAAAGAAATTTGTTGCTTTTCTACAAACTATTATAACAGTAATGTTGTGGGGTTTTTTCCTCCCCTTTCCAAATTCATGATTATCAAGGTTTTTTTTCAGTCAACTACTGAAGTATCTTAACTAATTTACTTCTTCATTTATAAAATTGCTGTAAACTATATACAACTAGATGAATAATCAACAAAATATTGAGACCTTAAATAACACACTGTCTACTTTCCTATTTTTATAGAAGAGGAAATTAATGCACAGAAAAAGTGACTTGCCCAAGGTTATCAAGCTAAATATGGAGTAAAAACAAATTTCTAATCCAATGCTAACTTTATATACCAGCATGCATCACCTATCTTAGAAGTTCACAAAGGGTGTACTTATTTCTTAAAATCATGTAATCATATTCATATGTATAAAATTATTTATGCATATAGAAAATGGTTTTCTAATCTACCCCAGAAGAACTATACAACAACCAAATACCATCACAGGTACACCCAATATACCAGTGCTGTCACGCACACTCAATTCAACTGGTAAAGGAAGTCTTCGCTATCAAGTTGCAGATTTTACCAGAGTGGAGCAATGAATTACAAGTTCATATTCTTTTCAGGGTTCTGGGACAATCACGAACTACTAGATATGTAAAGCAGAGCCCTATGGAAATATCTATCTTCAAATGCGACCTTACAATTAAGCATTCACTAGCTATCTTTCCTATTCTGCATACAGAGTATTTAGAGAAAAGTTCAGCTAAATAAACTGAAACAGAAAAGTTAGAGCTTTTCACAATCTGTCATTATTACATTCCCACTGAAGCTCTAACAAAGGCATGAAAAGACTCACAGCTGCAGATGAAAGTGAAAGGCATACCACTGAACCTAATCAAAATGATGCTATCATATATGAACTTTCAAAATCCTGTACTGAGGCTTTAGGCTCCAGGGTAGGCTGTATCCTTCTGAGGAGTTATCTGATAGAAATGAAACAAAGTAAATATATTTTTTCTCCACAACATTCTCCCCCTAAGTATTCTCATTTCATCTGGAAGACCAAAACAAATAATAAGATATAAACTTTAAATTTCAGAGATGGTACTATTAACTGTAACCTACTGTTATTCTGGTGACTAATCACAGTGTGTAACTTAAAAGGCAGTGATAACCACCAGTCATCGCATCTGCTCCCTTAAAACGTGTCCAGATCAAAGCAAAGAGAGGTCTCTATGTTGGTATATGAATACAGTTGGAAAGAGGAGACCTAATCTGGCCCAGAAATTTCCTGGAGAACCCCCTCCAGAAGTAGCTAAATCAACCCCACTTCCAAAACAAAACATGGATGGTGGCTACACATTATAAGTGATGGCAGGGTCTTATAAAGAGTTTAGAATACAGCTTTGGCAGGCTCTTGCAGACTAACAGATGTTAAGAGAGAGATGTGGAAGATGCTTTCATCTCTCCTGATACAACCATTTTCAGATATTTACACTGAAGACTACAGGATGGGAGATAAACACTGACTCTCTTACAACCTGACATCCAGCAGTATTCTAGAAGTTACTTGCTGCTGAGGGAGAAAAACAAGAAGTCCACCACCAAAAGTGTAGGATATTAGTCGGAAGTGAGCCCCAAATCATTTATCCTTTGTCAAAATGCCATCTCAACCTCATTATTTTCTCCCTTTCCACATAAAATTGCCTGGCATCAGAATCACACACTCTTAATTCAAAAGATACAAAAGGTATATAATGATTCCCTTCTGCTCAGATACTCCAATCATTCAGTTCCTCCACAGAAGGTAATTCAAGCACTTAGTATTTACTGATAACAGATATAAAGGAACCAATTCTACTACAGGAATAAGAGAGCCAGCCTTTGAACATGCTTGCAGGTAAGCATCCTCAAGGGAATTCTTAATTACAGGGGCCTAAAAGCTCTGAACCCTGTATATAAGCATAAAGCAGTGATTATATATTTAAATATCTATTACTAGAAATTCCAGTGTGATTCTCACATATCATATCACTCAGCAGGTCTAAACCTATTATACCCTTCAAGAGAACAACAGTCTTCGCGTAAGTGCTAGACAAAGTCCTCAAGAAGTTTAGTACTGTCCTCAAGAAGCTTAAACAGTGAAACTATCTGTGGAGCAGAAAAGAGGGAGAAAGGAAAAAAAAAAGATAGGGGGGAGAGAAAAACAGGGAGGGAGGCAGTATCTCCCGGTGGCTACACATGTCCAAACAGTAGAAGCCTCATATTCAAAATGCTTACTGTAAACGGAGCCCTGAAACTGGATGGGCTAGAGTGCGGGGGCGGGGGGTGGTTGAAGTAGATAAACTCCTAAGGTACTTTCCAACTTTTCGTTTTTAATTTCAAAATTCCATTGCTTGTTAATGGTGTAGTTCAAAAACTGTGACATAAAATTCTCCCTGTTTAAAAAAAGTCCCTGTATTTTTTATTATACCGAGGTTTTCTAAATATAAAACTAAACCTGGAAAGATAAAACTTAAAAACAGCTTCCAATTTCTTTTAAGATACCAATTTATATCTAATTGATAAGCTAATTATAAATCACGTTATCATCTGTCAGTCTCAAGGCCTCTCTGTACTATATTTTTAAGTTAGTCTTAGTTGCTATTTCAAGCAATTTACTTCCTCTGATAATCCTAGTTTTGGAACACCTGTTAAGGAGATGAGGCAAAGGCTACCTGAAAATTACCTATCTGAAACTCTGGCTTTTAGAAAGATGCCCTAAATCAGTGTCTAACTCTACTATGCATGTGAATCACCTGGGAGACCTTGTTAAAATGCAGATTCTGATTGAGCAGGTTTGGGGTGGGGCCTGATAGTCTGCATTTCCAGCAGCTCTCAAGTGGTGCTAATGTAGGTTG
This sequence comes from Neophocaena asiaeorientalis asiaeorientalis, assembly GCF_003031525.2. Lineage (NCBI taxonomy): Eukaryota > Metazoa > Chordata > Mammalia > Artiodactyla > Phocoenidae > Neophocaena > Neophocaena asiaeorientalis. The sequence continues at coordinate 5,381,977 of NW_020175393.1, read as the reverse complement.
TCCCTGGATTATACTTGAGAATATCAAGTCCCTAAATCATTCTTCAAGAATTCAAGGTATCCATTCCACAATCTCATGAGAATTACTGTCAATAATTCAATATGGCAATGTATACCACCCACCTTTGTGAGTACCTACTGAAACTGATTTGGGTTGCTTTCTCAGTTGTGTTCAAATTTTCTAGAAGCCTCTCTAGTTGCTGAACCTAAAATTAACTAAAAATACTATTCTGCAGCAGTGCCTACCACTGGGCAAGAACTTTGAGCGGCCATAGGCTAATATCATAATTTTAAATTTTAAATTGCTATGTTATTGTTCAAGTTAATTATGACCACTTGATTAGTAATTCCTAAATCCTGGGCCATAGTTAAATAAGAGTAAGGGGGACTTCCCTGGTGGTCCAGTGGTTTAGACTTCGCCTTCCAATGCAGGGGGTGCAGGTTCGATCCTTTGTCAGAAAGCTAAGATCCCACATGCCTCAAGGCCAAAAAACCAAAAAACATAAAACAGAAGAAATACTGCAACAAATTCAATAAAGACTTTAAAAATGGTCCACATCAAAAAAAAATCTTTAATAAATAAGAGTAAGAACATACCAGTTTTTCAAAAGCTAAATATATTCTACATCGTTACCTATTATTACGTTTGTTAAAATTTATGTCAACTGTATGTTAGTGATTTCTTTTCAAATATACAACTAAATAAAATAAAAGCTGGCAATCCTACGTTGGTCACTTTCCCTTCTCTCTAATATTCTTTTAAACAACTTAATGCAATCCAAAGTCTGAGAACCACCAAACTGAAATAACTTCTCCATACCTCTCCTTTCTCTGGGAACGCTGGACTCTCAATAGGACACGTGTGTGTGCACGCGTGCGTGTGCTGTGTGGTGGGGGGCGGGGGGGGGGAGAGAAAGGGAGAGAGAGAGACTGACTGTGACTACAGCAGCAATTAGAACCACTTGTCAAATTTTTTAATCCTCTGCTCCAATCCCCAGGTTGTGACTTTACTATTGGAACAGTGCTGGCTCTCTCAGGTGAGTCTGGATTTGGGGTGGGGGACAGAGTGTTAAGATATTATACACACTAGATGAGGTGATTCCTAAGGTCCGTGCAACTTTTGACAGCCTGTGATTTCAAGGAATCTACACACCTTTTGTTCCTCCCTCCTCTGAACAACCCAGAGCTGACAAAACCATCAGTTAAAAAACAAAATCTCATCCCCTGCTCTGTAGGCTGAGCACATGTCAGTATTATGCAGAAGTTTTGTTTTCTCCTCAGGAGAAGCATGTGGATGAATTTTGTACCCTGTGTTATTCATAAAGAAGCTATGTTTTAGCTGGGTGCAAGTAAGCTATTTTGCATTTAAAACACTGCAGACTTCCTGAAGAAAGCCAAATTTGTATTTAATTTGGAAAGGACAGCCTCTTAATTCGGCAAATTTCACATGTTCTGTATAAAAAAGAAACAACTAGAATTATTTAGTGTGAAATAAAGTGAAATAAAATTAGTGTGAAATTTCTCACCATCCCACATTCTATTACATTAAACGTAGAGACACACAACAGCTGGTCAATTTAACTTACATCTTCTGTTATTAAACATTATCTCAGGTCCGTTAAACATTCTCTCCCCCAACTCCTTCCCATACAAAAGGTTATATATGAATTGTATACTGTGTGTCAAATTGGGCAGATGATGACCTTCTCTGAGGTATGATGCATGTTGAACTGTCACTACAGGAAACTGAAGCAAAAGTAACCTATATTATGTATCCTCAATGTGAGCCTCAGAACCATACCATGAAGGGGAGAGTAGCTAAATTAGCTGGCTCTGCCTTCATCTGAGTTCATTTAGCACACCATGAGAAGATCCTCTGGTTCAATGATCTGTGATTATCTAATTAATAACTTTTTTAAAGGGATTTCGAAGAACCAGAATTATAGGCTTAATAAATCTGCCAAACGTCCATATATGTGCTCATGTCCCCTGTATTGTACATTCAGTTTAGTGCAGATTGATGACACCCAAGTTGTCTACTTTACCTCATACATAGCAAAGAACTATAAACCTACAGTAATTTCTGAATCCTATCCTGTTCTAGAAACCTGGTCAAATTAAGATTGTTCAGCTGTAATATTCTCCTCCTGGCAAGCTGCACGTTATTAACTATGCAAAATGTAATAACTGTACAATAATTTAAAAGGTTTTTTAAAAATCCATCATTATAGGAAAAATGATTGATTTAATGTGTTCAGATTCTTATGTAACACTGTATAAATGGAAAGCTATTTGTCATAACTGGCAAAGGAAGCAAAATTACTCTAATTGTAATGGTGTTTTGAGAAAGGTAGCTTCTGTCAACACTGTTTTCTATTTCTTACAATAAATAATTCCACCACATATGCTGAAAATACACATGATCATGACTTACTTAGAATCAAGTAAAAAAAACTCACAGTTCTTACTGGATTCTACACATAATGGCCCCAGCCTTAAGAAACCTCCACCATCAGAGAGCAGAATACCAGAGGATCAGATTTGATCAAACTGGAGCTTGCCTGTTAAAATCTAGAATCAATAGTAACCCCTTGACCACAGTTCCACTTTCCACAGTTTCAGTTACCTGTGGTCAACCTCAGTCTGAATATACTACATGGAAAATTCCATAAGTTTTAAATTGCATGCTGTTCTGAGTAGCGTGATGAAATCTCATGCTGTCCCACTCCATTCCGCCCAGGACGTGAATCATCCCTTTGCCAAGCATACCTACACTATATACACTACTGGTCCCTTAATTTAGGAAAAAAACATAGTATATATAGGGTTCGATACTATCTGCAGTTTCAGGAATCTGCTGGGGGGCTTGGAATATATCCCCTGCAGATAAGGGGAGACTACTGTACATTTTTCACTTCAGTGCCTTAGTTATAATTTTCCTTCCAGAAACCTAAAATATTTTTGTCTAAAAAGGAAATAAGGGTACACAACCAGTTTTTACCCCCTTCCTTTCCTTTTCCTTCTCTTTCTTCCTTTCTCTCTCTCTTAAGAGAAAGATCATTTTTAAGAGAAAGACAATAATTTTAAGAGAAAGTACTTATCTAAATTTGAGTCTAAAGGGAAAAAACTATAATCAATATGGTGTGCAGAAAAAGAGTAACTCCCTGGTGGCACAGTGGTTAAGAATCCATCCGCCTGTCAATGCAAGGGACACAGGTTCGAGCCCTGGTCCGGGAAGATCCCATGTGCCATGGAGCAACTAAGCCCATGCGCCACAACTACTGAGCCTGGGCTCTAGAGCCTGCGAGACACAACTACTGAGCCTGCGTGCCACAACTACTGAAGCCCGTGAGCCTAGAGACCATGCTCTGCAACAAGAGAAGCCACTGCAATGAGAAGCCTGCGCACCACAACAAAGAGTAGCCCCCGCTCACAGCAGCTAGAGAAAGCCTGCGTGCAGCAACAAAGACCCAATGCAGCCAAAAATAAATAAATTTATATGTATTAAAAAAAAGAGTAACTGGATTGTTCAGGAGACGTAAGTCACAGTCCTGATGCAACTTACTAATTATGTGAGACAGACCTCAGTTTCATTAATTCTAAAAAGTGTGTAGTAACTAGTTCAATAAATAATTTTAAATTATTGAAAGATTTCCCTTCCCAATCGGAAAATGCACTTGTGACGGTACCATGGCCATGAATTCTTTGAGTACTACTTTCAAAATTATTTAATATACATTATGTCATTTTTTTCTCACGAGAATTCTAAGATACAGATGGAATAGGTAGTATTATCCTTTTACAAATAAGTAAACTGTCTCTCAGAGTGATTAAATGACTTGCCCAAGAGCCCAAAACTGAGAGGACAAAGACTTCTTGATCTTGTTTTACAAGTGCCTTCTACTACATTGCATGATTCTGATCTAGACAAGTTGGGTGCTATTAAAAGTATATTTCTGGCAATCAATGTTAGTTCTTATTGGCAATGTAACAATATACACCTATACTCATTTTATATATTGGCACTAAAAAGCAATTAAGGTTTGATTGCAAGGAATTATCCTTAGAAACTATGTTAACGTCTGTATCTTTTGGTAAAGATATTAAACCCCATCTTTGAGACGTCAGTACTCTTTTTCAAAAAATGCACCAACAAGTGAGACTAGATATATAGAATACGTCCATAACAGAGCCCAAAATAAAGCCATCCCATGTGGAGCTGCTGGGATTTGAAATGGCACTAAAAATTTATCAAAGATTCTCTGCAAATGTGCTGCGTAGACTGTCACTTTCAATCTTACTCATATAAAAACTTCAAAGCCACTGCTCTTTCAGAAGCTGATTATCTCCTTGAAGATTGTGCATCTCTTCTTGTTACAGGTTGAGCATTACACTACCCACATATACTCCCACCAATTTGTGATGCCAAGAAAATCACCAACTTTCAGTTAGAAGGAATCATCATGATTTTCTAGTTCAAGACCAGTATTTTACAGACTTTGGCAAAGCCCTGGCTGATTATTTACTGAACCCGCAAAAGAATCACTGTTTTTCACTTTAGTATACCTTTACCACATGATGCTGATCTTTTTTCATCTAGACATTTAATAAAAGGGATGAAAATTTTAACTTTAAGTGGTTAAAGTTTGAGAATATCTCTGGATCTCATTTTTGCACACCATTTCTATTCTACAATAACATCATGTGTTGGGCTAAAAGATCAAGTTTGAAGGTTATGAATTTATATGTTGCACACTCAAATATCAAAAATTTAGAAATTACAGAATCAAAGGTGCAAATGAAAATTTGTTGCATGTAGTATTGGTCACTTCCATCTTAATGAACAGCTACCTAGTCTTCTCAAAAACAGGTAAGTTTTTGTATTTCCTATAGTATGTCACCAGTATCAGGACACTGCTGTCCTAAAGTAGAAGGAAAGAAGAAAAGAAAAAGAGAGGGAGAGAGGGAGGGCGGGAGAGGGAAAAAATCCCACAGAAAAAGAACAACCATGACGGGAATTCCCTGGCAGTCCAGTGGTTAGAACTCTGTGCTTCCACTGCAGAGGGCAAGGGTTTGACCCACGGTTGGGAAACTAAATCCCGCAAGCCAGGCAGCGCAGCCAAAACAAAACACCACCCATCATATCTCCAAGGCAGGCAATACAGTAATGCTAAGAGCTAATGTCTTAGAAATCAGGTTCCTCCTTTGCCTAGATTCTACCAAATATCTACTATCAGAAATCAACTTCAAAATAACACAAAAGTTTTCTAGAACCACAAGACCCCAAACTGAATACATCTGAGTTCTAGGACATTAATTTGAAGCCCCTACCATAATAACCTCTCCTCATCTCCTATACCCAACTCCATGTTACCAAATTTTTAAAATACAATACTCCAAATTTCCTCCAAGGGACCACACTGTTAAACCTAGAAAGCTGGCCCCAGGAAGCTGAACGTCGAGCCTTGGTCATCCTTCGGTCTGATATGAAATATAATAAAATTAAATAGGAAAGCTGACAAGAAGAAAAAGTGAGTTGCCACTCAATATTAGAGCCCTAAAGAAAAAATAAATTAGAATGTTTTCATTCAGAACACAGAAGATAATGGATGGATATAGAGAACGACAGTGATAAACAGTGATGGAGGGGTGTCCTAAAGGCAGAAGGAAAAGAGATACAAACAGGAACCTTGACATTGTGCATGGCTTTTAACAGTACAAGTTCATTTACTTAAATTTCATTAATTCCCATTTATAATCAAATACAATATAAAACATGTTTTAATAATTATAAATTAAAATACAGCAATATAATTCAGAACCAGACTCTAAACTTCCTGTGGGTATCATCTTTGTACTCATAATAGCTTCATAGAGATTGTCAAGTGTTTATTGTTGAACCAAACCTAATTTATGGATATATAGGCTTATATAACACACACATAGTACTATATTGTTATTTTTTTTCTTAAATCACATCTCTTTTTGAGTGTTCTATAATTCAGGCTCTATTAAATTGGACAAAACTTCTGGAGTCTCCTTTATTTAAAATGTTCACACTTGCGACTTCCCTGGTGGCGCAGTGGTTGAGAATCCGCCTGCCAGTACAGGGGACACGGGTTTGAGCTCTGGTCCGGGAAGATCCCACATGCCACAGAGCAACTAATCCCATGTGCCACAACTGCTGAGCCTGTGCTCTAGAGCCCACGTGCCACAACTACTTAAGCCCACGTGCCTAGAGCCCGTGTTCCACAACAAGAGAAGCCACCGCAGTAAGACCACGCACCACAATGAAGAGTAGCCCCCGCTCACCGCAATTAGAGAAAGTCCGCGCGCAGCAATAAAGATCCAATGCAGCCAAAAATAAATAAATTTTTTTTTTAAATGTTCACACTTGATTGTATTTTCAGTTGTAAAAACATATATCCTTCTGGTAATACAATAAATTAGCTCAGTTTTTCTTTGTCTGCTAATTAGACACCAAAGGTCTTGGTCATAAAAGAGGAAAGGGGTAATTTTTACTGAACAACCACTATTAATACCTGCTAGGCATTGGGTCAGATATTCTAACATCTCACCTTCAAGGATATTAAAATCTAGTTAATCAGGAAAATATAACTATTTCCTTTTGATCACTGAGCAATATGATCTTGGAATTAGTCTTGTTTTCGGTTTAATACGTCAATGATTTCAACAGAGAAAGAGAAATATCAGAAGCCCAGTAGAATTTTACCTACTTTAAATAAAATCTAAACCAAAGAGGCAAAGCTGACAGATCTTGAGCCCTAAAATTTCAGTGAGTTTGAGAACTACCCTTATCTCTATTTCAAATAATGGGAAAACTAAAACATAAATGAAGCATAAAGGTCGCACATGACTGTTAAACTCTGCAATCACTTAATAGACCAATATTTAGACTAAAAGAAAGGGGCTGAGAAGAACTCAGGCCAACACAACTCACTTCTTTTGTGTGCAACTAATTTTTATTCCCAGGGACAAAGAAGTCACCTTTACTTTTATTCCCCCGAAATTCTCTACAGAGCTTGTTGGGAGCTATGGGAATGTACAAATTACATGTTTATCCATGTTCTGAAAATGGTTTTCCAAAACTGGATAAATCAGACATCTCACTACACCAATTACATCACATAAATTTGGGCTATTTACCTGTGACCATAGGACGAATTAATGGCTTTAAAAAAGAACAAGTGCTAACATCAAGCCTGTAATTTTACAGCATAAAAAGTAATGCTACACTCTCTAAAATCTAGAGCTCTGGACATCTGGCCAAAAGCCCACTAAAAGATAAGATTCTAATACAGTTTGTGTTGCTCTGTGGAAAGATCCCAGGAACACAAAATAAACTGAGCAGGAAAGAACACCAAGATGGAGATCATTTATAACAGAACACAGACTAGCTCACAAAGTACATCTGCATCAGTCTTTTAGTTCTCTGACCTAACTACAGTTTCAGGGGAACTCTGTACCTTCCAAAAGGTCAAACACTAGTAGAAATGAACTTGTGAAGAGGGGAACTGTGAACCAGTTTCAGAAATATCTGAGCAAACGTTTCTAGGGGATTAAGGTTATTATTCAACTTGGAAGTTTTTACCATCCACTACAGGTTAAGTTTAAGAAGAATGAATAAAGATGAATCAGAATGCTTTCCACACAAAGGCTCAGAATTTATTTTGGAGATTAAAAATTCTCCCTTACAAAAGGATACACAGGCATTCTTGCTTTTCTAAATTACCCTGCATTCTTCAACCTGTTCTCCTTAGAGTACAATCAGAGCAAACTCTGAGCTTTATCACTGCATCAGAGGAGGATTCAGTGTCTATAATTTTTTTCATTTATGAATACTTCTACTGATATATGAAAATAAAAGAATTATTAAGTAAACTAGAAGGTAAGCATAAGACCCATAATCAGGATCTATGGGCTTTTCGCTCTTTCATAAACTTGTTTGGAGGGCATGGGAAAACCAGTTTCTATTTCTCAATTTCAGATTACATGAAAAGAGTTTACAGTTAATTAATAGAAGCTGATTGGGTCTTTGTGAGTGATAGACATGAGAATCAATATAGTTCTCATATTGGAACCTAGGTTCATCACAGGAAACTTATTGGTTTATCCGAATTTTCTTTCATTAAAAAAATTTTTTTAATTCCATCAGGGGATAATTATAAGCAATTCTAACTGCATGTAACTCAGAAGTATTTTCTTTTTCTTAATAATAAGTTTTATTTCTAGGACAGTTTTAGATTTACAGAAAAGTTGCTATGGTGGTATAGAGAGTTCCTATATACCCAGAACCCAATTTCCCCTAACAATAACATCATACACTAGAGTACGGTATGTTTGTTACAATTAATGAAACAATATTGATACACTATTTTTTCTCCTTTGTTATATTCATCCATTTGTTTTAATTTTTAGGTTCCACATATAAGTGATAACATACAGTATTTGTCTTTCTCTGTTTGATTTATTTCACTAAGCATAATACCCTTCAGGTCCATCCACATTGTTGCAAATGGCAAATTTTCATTCTTTTTTATGGCTGAGTAGTATTCCATATATCACATCTTCTTTATCCATTTGTCTGTGGATGGACAATTAGGTTGCTCCCATGTCTTGGCTATTATATGTAATGCTGCTATGAACACTGGAGTGCATGTAAATTTTCAAATTAATGTTTTCATTTTCTTCAGATCATATAGTAGTTCTATTTTTAGTTTTTTTTGCGGAACCTCCATACTGTTTTCCACAGTGGCTACACCAATCTACATTCCCACCAAGAGTTTATTAGGGTTCCCTTTTTTCCACATCCTTGCCAACATTTGTTATTTGTGGTCTTTTTACTGATAGACATTCTGACAGGTGTAAGGTGACATCTCATTGTGGTTTTGATTTGCATTTCTCTGATGACTAGCAATGTTGAGCACCTTTTCATGTGCCTGTTAGCCACCTGCATGTCTTCTTTGGAAAAATGTCTATTCAGGTCTGCTGCCCATTTATCAATTGAGGGTTTCTTTTTGATATTTATAAGCTGTTTATATATGTTGGATCTCAACCCCTTATCAGTCATATCATATGCAAATATTTTCTCCCATTCAGCAGGCTGTCTTCTTGTTTTGTTGAGGATTTCCTTTGCTGTGCAAAAGCTTTTAAGTTTATTTAGGTCTCATTTGTTCATTTCTGCTTTTGTTTCCTTTGCCTTAGAAGACAGATCCAAAAAAATATTGCTACAATTCATGCCGAAGAGTGTTCTACCTATGTTTTCTTCTAGGAGTTTTATGTTTTCCTGCCTTACATTTAGGTCCTTAATCCATTTTGAGTTTATTTTTGTATATGGTGTGAGAAAATGTTCTAATTTCATTCTTTTACATGTAGTTGTCCAGTTTTCCCAGCACCACTTATTGAAGAGACTGCCTTTTCTCCATTGTATATTCTTGCCTCCTTTGTCATAGATTAACTGACCAAAAATGTGTGGGCTTATTTCTGAGCTCTCTATTCTGTTCCATTGATCTATGTGCCTGTTTTAGTGCAAGTACCACACTGTGCTCATTACTGTAGCTTTGCAGTATAGTCTGAAGTGAGGGAGCATAATATCTGCAGCTCTGTTCTTCTTTCTCAAGATTGTTTTTGGCTATTTAAGGTCTTTTGTGTTTCCATACAAATTTAAAATATTTGTTCTAGTTCTGTGAAAAATGCCATTGACATATTGATAGGGATAGTGTTGAATCTATAGATTACCTTGGGTAATATGGTCATTTTAACAATATTAATTCTTTCAATCCATGAAAACAGTGTACTGTTCCATCTGTTTGTATCATCTCCAATTTCTTCCATCAGTGCCTTATGGTCTTTCAGGTACAGGTCTTTTACACCTCCTTAGTAAGTATTTTATTCTTTTTGATGAGAGCACAAATCGAACTGTTCCTTTAATTTCTCTGATAGTTGTAGTTAGTATGCCAGAAATGGAAGAGACTGCTGTATATTAATTTTGTATCTTGCAACTTTACCAAATTCACTGATGAGCTCTCATAATTTTTTGGTGGCATCTTTATCATTTTCTATGTATAGTACAATAATGATACACTATTAACTTCATTAAATATGAAATCCAAAACTCATTCATATTTCCTTGGTTTTCACACTAATTCCTTTTTCTGTCCAGGATCCCATCCATAATATGTATTATATTTAGTTGTCATGTCTCTTTAGGTCCCTCTTAACTCTGACAGTTTCTCAAACTTTCCTTGTTTTTGATGACCTTGATAGTTATGAAGAGTACTGCTCAGGTATTTTGTATAACATGTATTGATTTGGGTTTATCTGGTGTTTTTCTCATAGTTGGACTGGGTTTATGAGTTTGGGGGATGAAGACCATAGAGGTAGAGTACCCTTCTCATCACATCATATCAAGGGTACAGGCTATCAACATGAATTATCACTACTGATGTTAATTTTGATCACCTGGCTGAGGTGGTGTTTGTCAGGTTTCTCTATTTTAAAGTTACTCTTCCCCCCTTCCTTTCTCTTTGGGGAAAAGTCACTGCTCACAGCCCACATTTAAGGGGTAGAAACTTGGGCTCCCCCTCCTTGAGGGCAGAGTATCTACATAAATAGTTTGGAATTCTTTTGCACAGCAAATTGGTCTCTTCTCCTACTTTTATTTATTTAATCAATCACTAATTATATCAGTACGGACTCATGGATGTGTTATACTTTGGGTATAATCCATTACTACTTTATCTTTGCTCCAATTGTTCCAGCTTTGGCTATTGGGAGCACTTTTTGTTGGCTCTTATGTCCCTCTGACATGCTCCCATCATTGTGGTTTTTTTTTTTTTTTAAAGCACTTCTTTACTTTCTGGCATTACAATATGATCCATGCTCATCTTGTGTATTTTCAGCCCCAGTCTTAGAACTGGCTGTTTCTCCCAAGAGATTGGATGGTTTCTTTTGTTGGAGAATGATCTGGGTGCTAGGTATGCTCATTGCTAATGGGATGTCATTGCTTCCAGGCCCTCTCAGCTGACAAAGCAAGAAAATATATCTACATAAACTAACCTGTGTGTACACATATTTATAAATATTTTATATGTAACTATTTACATCTATAATAAGCTAAACATGAGTTCCTACTGATGTCTCCAACTCTAATCCATTACCATACAGACCATTTCTTTTTATCACTGAATAATATTCCATTGAATGGATGTACCACAGTCTGTTTATTCATTCACCTATTGAAGGACATCTTGGTTGCTTCCAGGTTTTGAATATCATTATAAAGCTACTAAAAACATTCATTTTTTACAGGTTTTTGTGTGGTTTTAAGTTTTCAAAGGAGGTTTCAATATAGCAGATAACATCATCTCTTCTTCCTAAACAATCTTTGAATTCAGTTAACCATCCACCGAAGCCATCAAAATCTCTTCCCACCAACTCTGTGCATTTGCCCAGAGTTATCTAGTACAATTTTCACTGCCTATCTGCTAACCACTCTTTTCAAAACTCATCCGTGAATTTAACTCAAGTGAATGGCCTATTACGTGCCAGGCACTGTACTAGGATTCAAAGGATGAATGAAACAGTGTTGTTAGCCGTCAGTGAGGGGAATAAAGCACTTCACCTGGAGCAAAAAGCACCACAAGAGTGCTTTGCAGTGCACCCAAGCTTGCTCCAACAGTTACCTCTCCCTGCAGTGGCTGTCTTCACCCCAAGTAGGAGCTAGCCTGGGGCTCCCTAGGGATATGACCTGGCTGTGTATTTCCATTTGAGTCTCTCCACTTCTCCCACTATGCATCTGAGATGGCTAAATTCCTAGCTCTCTGGCATCTGCTGATATAAAACTACTGATGACGATAAAATTATCGTCATCATAGTTAAATAGGCATTCCTGAACCTTACTTGTCACCAGTACAATGCCATTCTTCCCTCTATCCCTGTTTTCTTTACAGGGCTTGGAATCGCATACCAGTTATACTCCTGAAAATATAAAAACTAAAAGACCATGTCAGAGAATGACAAAACTGAAACGCTACAAGTACTTCTAACTTAGTATCGCCTATATCTCTGTAATTTTTACTTTTCCCAACAGAAATAAGAAAATAACATAACTCAACCTCTATTTTTTATATGCAAATTGACTTTAAAAGGAAAATAACATTTTATTCTGCAATTTTACTTATCCCTACCTAATTAACATAAAAAAGGTATTGCTAGGCATAAACTAACACATGAGGTTCAAGAGTGTATCTGACCCACTTCTGGGAATTTATCCTACAGAAATAATTCAACAGAAGAATACTATTCTGTGTAAAAAAGTATTCATTATTTTATTATGTATAATAATGAAAAACTGAAAACAATCAGAACAGTCCCAAAGTGGGGAAACAGACAGCAAATGTGGATAAATTAGGTCAGAGGCATAATATATAACAATTCAAAATAATTTTTAAAAGAGAAATATGTGAAATGTCTGAAACAATGACAAATAGTAGAATATAAAATCACAAACACAATTACACATTGCAAAAATATGTGGTATTTATGGGAAAATTGATTTAGGTAATGAAATTATCCACATTTTCCCACATAATTTTCCGTTTACAATAAAAGTTTAAAGAAAACAGTTACCTTTATTTTAAATTGAATTTTGAAGGTTCCTCCAAATCATATTTTAAAAAAAAAAAAAGGAACCTAGCGGGGGAGGGGGGGGGCGTGCAGAGGATGATTGAGCCCAAGAAATAAAACGAGTTAAAACATCTGACTTGCCTGGTTTGAATCCAGGCTCTGTCAGCTAAGCTCTATAACTGTGGGACAGTTACTAATCTCTAAGAGTCCCCTATAAAATTTACAATTAAAGTTTATAAATAAAAAAGAAATAAACATATAGCAAGTATATGATAAATGTAAGCAGTTATTATTTCACTGCTATATATGCTCATCAGGTAACAGCGTTGAAGAGAAATACTGTTAAGACTATCAATATAATCTTTTATTTATTTTTTGTGTGTGTGTGGTACGCGGGCCTCTCACCGCTGCGGCCTCTCCCGCCGCGGCCTCTCCCGCCGCGGAGCACAGGCTCCGGACGCGCAGGCCCAGCGGCCACGGCACGCGGGACCCTCCCGGAGCGGGGCACGCCCCCCGCATCGGCAAGCGGACTCCCAACCACTGCGCCACCAGGGAAGCCCTATCAATATAATCTTAAAGCAGCACATATTTCGTGTCAATTATTTGTCTGGTGTTGGCAAGACTACAACTTTTGAAAATCTGCTCTTAAAATTGTTTTTCTAGGGACTTCCTTGGTGGCACAGTGGTTAAGAATCCGCCTGCCAATGCAGGGGAAAAGGCTTCGAGCCCTGGTCTGGCAAGATCCCACATGCCTCAGAGCAACTAAGCCTGTGCGCCACAACTACTGAGCCTGCACTCTAAAACCCTCGAGCCACAACTACTGAAGCCCACGTGCCTAGAGCCCGTGCTCCACGAGAAGCCACTGCAATGAGAAGCCCTCACACCGCAACCAAGAGTAGTCCCCGCTTGCCGCAACTAGAGAAAGTCGGCGTGCAGCAACGAAGACCCAACACAGCCAAAAATAAAAAGTTAATTAAAAACAATTTTTTTCTATAAAATAAGAGCCCATTGGTTTAAAATATTTTTAATTAGAATTATTCATTTGATAGTATGCTGCAAAAAAAATACTGACTTTTTAATATTTCAAACACATATTTACTCATTTACTTGTTAGTTGTGTTTGTTTACTTTTTGTGCTCATTAAAAGGCTTTTTAAAAAATAAAATTTCATTCGGGGAAGGGCATCTGCTTTACTCATCTTAGGATTTCCCCCAGCAGAGTAAACAACATATACTGTCAACATTCAATAAATATTTATCAATTGAATTCTTTAAACATTTTTTATTCCCACTGCAAAATTAAATTATGCAACATCTGGCTAAGGAACAGGTATCACTGCACATTCCTAATGCAATTTTCCAAAAGGGAATTCCTTTCTCATTCACAGAAACCCAGAAATAATGTGCACAAGAAACAAACAGAACGGGGCAATCTAGAATTCAACTGCATTCATACATGGCTTGGGCTGCTAAAGGCAACTAAGGTTGAGAATTTAATGTCTGAAGACAGTAAGTTCTCCTAAAACCCTTGCCCCTACAATTACGAATGAGACTGATACCCAAGATAGAAGTTTCCCTCACCTTAAGAAAGGTGAGGGCTTCCCTGGTGGCACAGTGGTTGAGAGTCCACCTGCCGATGCTGGGGACACGGGTTCGTGCCCCGGTCCGGGAAGATCCCACATGCCGCGGAGCGGCTGGGCCCGTGAGCCATGGCCTCTGAGCCTGCGCGTCCGGAGCCTGTGCTCCACAGCAGAAGAGGCCACAACAGTGAGAGGCTGCGTACCGCAAAAAAAAAAAGAAAGCTGAGAGAAATAAATTCCAACTGAGTAAATCACCTAAAAAGGAGGGAAAAAATCTGGTTAAAAGGATCTGCCAGGAGGCGATAGCTGCCTTTCTGCCCTTGATACAGCACACTGCATCAACAGACTTAATATCCTCACACAGGTCTCTCCAGCATTATGTCACCTTCCCACTTCTACCCTTACCTTTTACTCTCAGCCATTCAAAGAAGCTGTTCAACTGCCACACCACTTGCCAGCAACAAAGGCAGTTAGAACCGCTGGATCAGCTAGGGACAACATTCTAGAACACTACCATTAGGATCACCCCTCCTCTCTGAGATAGGAAACCTTGCGGGTGGCCACTATCATACACCGGTCTGCTTGCAGAACCTGTCTGAAGTCTAGCCACTATGGCTGAATGTTAACAAAGCACAGAACAGCACCAGCAAAAATCTGGCCCTAAAAATCTGGCTTGGTAAATCTTCATTGTTTCAAATTACGCAAATGAGCCACAAGATATAACAAACTGCTTAATCCAGCCTGATTTGTAACTGAGCAGCTGTGTTTTATTGATGGAAACTGGAAGGTAAGAGTTACCAATCATATATTTAATATTATAATGGCATCTACATTGTATCTGATAAATACAGACACCCTGAAGAAGAAGTACCCTACACCCTGCCAAGCACACAATGTCAAAACAGCAAAAAATGTTAAGACTCCAGCTTATAATTAGTCATTCTACTGCCAGGGAGTTGATGGCAGGCAATATCTGTGGGAAAGTAATGCCTGAGCTTGGAATAAGCAGTTCGTCTCTATCAAAGAAGTGGACACTTAAGAACTGCCTCAGCTTGCTCATAAATATTTCTGTTCACTCAGAGCCAGACACCAGGTGGTCTACCTAATCTAACAGATTTCCTAGTAGAAGGAAATGCAAGAAAAACAAAATGAAAGAAAGAATAATTGTTTTCTCATTTCCACGGTCCACTATGGGAAATAAGCCACCTGTCCTCTTAAGATACTTTAGGATTTTCCCTCCAGGGGCTTTAAGCTCTTTGCTCCATCTCTGGAATCATAAGACTGTAATCATCATACAAGTATCATTATTTTCTAACAGAAGCCAACACACATACCATCAACTTGTTCTGTGAACCACACACACACAATTTTAGTAAGTAAATGTAAAAGGCAAAAAGCTGGAAATCAAATTCTCTCACTGGTTCTATGGCATACCCTGTTTCTGTGGTAGTTCAATAATGACTTACCTTTACTGGGGACATTCATTCTTTAAAGGAGGATTTCCATGTCTTTACCAAAAAATGAAAATATCATAAACAGCCCCAAAAGAGTTCAGAATTACATGAGGGAGGGAGAGAGGGAGGGAGGAAGGAAGGAAGGAAGGAGAAAGAAAAGAGAAAAACACTACTATATTGTGCTCTGCAATGTATGTATTTTTAAGCTAATCATTACTATGGGACAATTTCGATTTGGTTAGGTTGAAGACAAGCTATTAAGTAAATGAGAAAACACTTTTTTAAAAAACTTCAAAGTTGAATTCCTAAACTTTTAAAGAAAATGGATAGATCTGCACAAGTACTTTATTGTTATTGATAATAATAAACAGCCCATGTTGCCAAAAATTTGAATAAAGAAAGTATCGTTAAAAATAAAATCATGGGCTTCCCTGGTGGCACAGTGGTTGAGAGTCCGCCTGCCGATGCAGGGGACACGGATTCGTGCCCCGGTCCGGGAAGATCCCACATGCTGCGGAGCGGCTGGGCCCGTGAGCCATGGCCACTGAGCCTGCGCGTCCGGAGCCTGTGCTCCGCAACGGGAGAGGCCCCAACAGTGAGAGGCCCGTGTACCGCAAAAAAAAAAAAAAATCATTTGTTAAAGGTTAACAAAAATGAACAACAGCTGTATTTCTAGCTCTATGGTTTCATTAGGATCACATTAGGATCACATAACAAAGACCAAAAAAGTATGCCTTAGGCTAATAAATATCCAGATTTTCTTTCTAAATTGATAAAACACTTCTTAACACGTATAAAATTTAATCCAAAGGTGAGCCTGGATCCCAGATTACTTAGTCACCACAGATGAAAAAATATACATATATAATGAAGCAATCTAGTAGTCACCAACTTGGGCAAGTGATCAAACTTAGCTACTAGTACCAAGAGTAGCACGATGTAACTTTGTGGAACACCTGAAGAAGTATATGTCATCTACTGTACAAAGCAATTCTTGCAAAATAAAGTTTAAGCTGAATTTAATCATGAGGAAACCAATAAGATAAATCTGGAATACTGAACAGTGTAGAATTTGACCAAGACTCAGATTCTTCCAAAAAAGAATTTTTTTAAGTCAGGGAAAACAAAGAAATAAACCAAAAATTGGCAGAGAAACCACTGTGAATTAAAATAAAGAGACATAATCAAATGCTTTACCCTTGACTGGATCCTGGATTAAAAACAATATTTTAAAATCTGCTAAAAAAAAATGGGGAACAATTAGGGAAATCTGAATCAAGCCTGTTTATTAACTGTTATGAAATTGTTGATACTTTTCTTAGGTATGATAATAGTATTGTGGTAACGCAAAAGGATATCCTTATTCTTAGGAAGTGCATGCTGAAGAATTTAGGGATAAAGTGTCAGGGTTACTGCAACCTGCATGCAGCAAGGTAGCAAAGAAATAGAAGAAAAGCTGATTGGTCTAAGTGAAGAATACACAAATATTCATTTTTCTAGTCTTTTAGCTCTTCTGTAGGTTTGAGATTTTTTTTTTATTATTATTTTTATTTTTTTTGCAGTATGCGGGCCTCTCACTGTTGTGGCCTCTCCCGTTGCGGAGCACAGGCTCCAGACGCCCAGGCTCAGTGGCCATGGCTCACGGGCTCAGCCACTCCGCGGCATGTGGGATCTTACCGGGCCAGGGCACGAACCCGTGTCCCCTGCATCGGCAGGCGGACTCTCAACCACTGCACCACCAGGGAAGCCCCTGTAGGTTTGAGATTTTTAAACTATAAAGTTGGGAGAAGGGAAGAATGGGTGTGGGGGCTTCCATGTTTTCATCCAACTGCAGTACTGTGCTTTGTTTATATCCCCAAAGAACACCCACATCATCATTACTTTTCTCTCAGCACCAAAGATGACAGATAAGCAGCACAGATATAGGGCACCTGCTGGCCTGTGGTGGGGGACTATGACCCCCAAGAAGACAGGAGGAACCCCAGAGTGACGTAGGGGGACTGAAGCGAGGGAGGAGAAGTGGAGGCCAGACAAGATCGGTGCACCTGAGGCAGGAGAGACACTGGGAGGGACTCTCTAGGAAGAGCAGGAAAGGAACAGAGGGCGATCACCTGGCCCACTCGGGCAGGCAGCCTGCTGAGCTCCCAAGCCAGTTCCCCCACCTCCAAAGCCCCACCCAGGCCATGTGGATCCTGGGGGCAAAGGAGGGAGGCAGGGAAAATAAGGAGTGGCAGATGGAAGAAGCCATCCAAGAGGAGCAGAAGAGAAGCAGAGTTCGTTTGCCTGGCCTACTTCGGCCCAGGGAGTCTGCTGAGCTCCCAGGGTGATCCCCTGCCCTCCAAAGCCCAATCCAGGTCACATGGCTCCATGGGGGCATAGAAAGGAGTCTGAGGCGAGAACAGGAAAGGCAGGTGAGAGGGGACTCCGGGAGGAGTGGGTGAGGAGTGGAGGGCGACTGCCCTGCCCACTTAGGCACAAGAAGCCAGCTGAGGTCCAGGCCTCTCCCCTGCCCTCCAAGCCCCCCTGCTCCCACGCCACCACCCCCACCCTGGACCATATTGGTCCTGGGGGCATAGGAGGGAGGCGGGGGAGATCAGGAGAGGCCGGTGGGAGAGGTCCTCCCAGACCCCAGACTAGAGGAGCAGGAGACGAGAGGAGGGCATTTGCCAGGCCCACTCGAGCCCAGGAAGCCTGCTGGACTCCCAAGTGAGGTCCCCTGCCCTCTGAGACCAGGGGTGGGGGGCACGCCTGGGCCCCTTCTGTTCCTTGAGCCTAAGCCCCAGCCCCCACAGCCCCCAGGGCCTTTTCCAGCCCTGTGGGTCCTGAAAATTGGACCCACCCACCACCCAAACCTCACCCTTGCTTAGGCCCTGCTCCACAGCCAATGCCTCCCCCCACCTTTTCTCTTTTTCCTCCTCCTCTTTTTTACTATAGTGGTACTGATGTACCTTACAGTTGTTGATTCATCTATATTTTTTATTTTTACATTCTTGCTAGCATATCTGTTTGTTTCCTTCTCTAATTTTATTTTTCACTTCGTTATTGTTCTCTCTCTCTCTTTTTTTTTTTTTGGCACCCCAGGCAACTTGCAGGATCTTGATTTGCAAGCCCGGGTTGGGCGGAATCTCCTAAGTGGGACCTACAAGTCCAAACCACTGCACTAACAGAGAACCTCAGACACCAGGGAATATTCACTGGAGTGAGGTCTCATAGAGTTCCTCATCTCAGCACCAAGACCCAGCTCTACCCAATAGCCTACAAGCTCCAGTGTTGGAAGCCTCAGGCCAAACAACCAATAAAACAGGAACACAATCCCACTCATAAAATTTAAAAAAAAAATGAGAAAGCAAAAAATATGTCACAGATGAAGAAGCACGGTAAAAACCTACAAGACCAAATAAATGAAGAGGAAACAGGCAATCTATCTGAAAAAGAATTCACAGTAGTGATAGTAAAGATGATCCATACCTCAAAAATAGAATGGAAGCACAGAATGAGAAAATACAAAAAAAGTTTAACAAAGATCTAGAAGAACTAAAGAACAAACAAACGAAGATGAACAACACAATAAGTGAAATGAAAAATACACTAGAAGGAATTAAAAACAGAATAACAGAGGCAGAAGCACGAGTAAGTGAGCCGGAAGACAAAATGGTGGAAATAACTGCCAAGGAGCAGAATAAAGAAAAAACAATGAAAAGAATTGAAGACAATCTCAGAGACCTCTGGTACAACACTAAACACACGAACATTTGAATTATAGGGGTCCCAGAAGAAGAAGAGAAAAAGAAAGAGTCTGAGAAAATATTTGAAGAGATTACAGTGGAAAACTTCCCTAACATGGGAAAGGAAATAGTCACCCAACTCCAGGAAGCACGAAGTGTCCCATACAGGATAAACCCTAGGAAAAACACACCAAGACACACAGTAATCAAACTAACAAAAATTAAATTCAAAGAAAAAATATTAAAAGCAGCAAGGGAAAAACAAAACATAACATACAAAAGGAATTCCCATAAGGTTATCAGCTGATTTTTCAGTGGGAACTCTGCAGCCAAGAAAGGAGTGGCAGGATATAAAGTGATAAAAGGGAAAAATCTACAACCAAGATTACTCTAGCCAGCAAGGATCTCACTCAGATTCTAGACAGAATCAGAAAGAATTAGAAAATACAAACAGACCTATCACAAGTAATGAAATTGAAACCACAATTTAAAATCTTCCAACAAACAAAAGTCCAGGATCAGATGGCTTCACAGGCAAATTCTATCAAACACTTAGAGAAGAGCTAACACCCTTCCTTCTCAAACTCTTGCAAAAAACTGCAGAGGGAGAAACACTCCCAAATTCATTCTACACAGCCACCATCACCCTGATACCAAAAACAGAAAAAGGTATCACAAAAGAAGAAAATTATAGGTCAATATCACTGATGAACATAAATGCAAAAATCCTCAACAAAATACTAGCAAACAGACTCCAACAGCACATTAAAAGGATCATACACCATGAAAAACTGGGATTTATCCCAGGGATGCAAGGATTCTTCAATATACACAAATCAATCAATGTGATACACCACATTAACAAACTAGGAAATAAAAACCATATGATCATCTTAATAGATGCAGGAAAAGCTTTTGACAAAATTCAACACCCATTTATGATAAAAACTCTCCAGAACACAGGCATAGAGGGACCCTACCTCAACATAATAAAGACCATATATGACAAACCCACAGCAAGCATCATACTCAATGGTGAAAAACTGAAAGCATCTCCCTTAGGATCAGGAACAAGACAAGGAGGTCCACTCTCCCCATGCTTATTCAACATAGTTTTGGAAGTCCTAGCCACAGCAATCAGAGAAGAAAAAGAAATAAAAGGAATACAAATTAGAAAAGAAGAAGTAAAACTGCCACTATTTGCCGATGCCATGATACACAAATTAGAAAACCCTAAAGATGCCACCAGAAAACTACTAGAACTACTCAATGAATTTGGTAAGGTTGCAGGATAGAAAACTAATGCACAGAAATCTCTGGCATTCCTATAACCCAAAAATGAAAAATCTGAAGGAGAAATTAAGGAAACACTCCCATTTACCACTGCAACGAAAAGAATAAAATACCTAGGAATAAACCTACCTAGGGAGACAAAAGACCTGTATGCAGAAAACTATAAAACACTGATGAAAGAAATCAAAGATGACATAAACAGATGGAGAAATATACCATACTCTTGGATTGGAAGAATCAATATTGTGAAAATGACTATACTACCCAAAGCAATCTACAGATTCAATGCAATCCCTATCAAACTACCAAAGCCATTCTTCACAGAATTAGAACAAAAAATCTTACAATTCGTATGGAAACACAGAAGACCCGAATAGCCAAAGTAATCTTGAGAAAGAAAAATGGAGTTGGAGGAATCAGACTCCATGACTTCAAACTATACCACAAAGCTACAGTAATCAAGACAATATGGTACTGGCCCAAATACAGAAATACAGATCAATGGTACAGGATAGAATGCCCAGAGATAAACCCATGCACATATGGGCACCTAATTTATGACAAAGGACGCAAGAAATACAATGGAGAAAAGACAGTCTCTTCAATAAGTGGTGCTGGGAAAACTGCACAGCTACATGTAAAAGAATGAAATTAGAACGCTCCCTAACACCATACACAAAAATAAACTCAAAATGGATTAAAGACTTAAATGTAAAGCTGGACACTATAAAACTTTTAGAGGAAAACATAGGAAAAACACTCTGACATAAATCACAGCAAGATCTTTTTTGACCCACCTCCTTGAGTAACATAAACAAAAACAAAAATTTTTAATGGGGCTTAATTAAACTTAAAAGCTTTTGCACAGCAAAGGAAATCACAAACAAGACAAAAAGACAACTCTCAGAATGGGAGAAAATATTTCCAAATGAAACAACAAAGGATTAACCTCCACAATATACAAATACTAGCAGTAACTAACACACCACTGTAAAGCAATTATACTCCAATAAAGGTGTTAAAAAAGAAACAAAATTGAGTTATCTGTAGTGAGGTGGATGGACCTAGTGTCTGTCATACAGAGTGAAGTAGGTCAGAAAGAGAAAAACCAAATACGGTATGCTGCATATATATGGAATCTTTAAATTAAAAAATGGTACTGATGAACCTAGTTGCAGGGCAGGAATAAAGAGACAGACATAGAGTATGGACTTGATGACACGGGGTGGGAGGGCGAAGCTGAGGCAAAGTAAGAGTAGCATCGACATATATACACTACCGAATGTAAAACAGTTGGCTGGTGGGAAGCAGCAGCATAGCACAGGGAGATCTGCTTGGTGCTTTGCGATGACGACATAGAGGGGTAGGATAGGGAGAGTGGGAGGGAGGCTCAAGACGGAGGGGATATGGAGGGGATATGGGGACAAGTGTATGCATATGGCTGATTCGCTTTGCTGTGTAACAGAAACTAACACAGTATTGTGAAGCAATTATACTCCAATAAAGATCTATTAAAAAAAAAACGCAATCACAAGTCCTAAGGGGATCTTCCTTCACAAGAAAGAGCCTCCACAGACACACAGAAGGGAAATGCCTCTCCCATGAGTCAAGGGGCTGAGTTCTAGAAACCAATGACAAGACATGCTTTTAAGAATCAGGGCTATTCCTTGTAACTCTGACGGTTTCCAGAGCCACTCTTTCAGGAAGAAATACTCAAGCCTGCAGAACTTACAAGACATTGGGTTCTAATGAAGCCAGCTATCCTTGGTGGAAACTGATTCTCAGGAATACAAACTCTTGTCCCCAGTTCATCTCTTAAGAGACTAAAAAGCCTATACCCAGCTCAAAGATACTTGTCATGCCCAGAATCATTCTTTCCACATCAAGTGAAACAACAAGCTTCACTTCCAAGTCTACAACTAGTTAGACCAAGAATCAGCTACCTGAAGTAAGGCTAGACATAATGGAAGAGGCCAGGAAGACCAGGTGAAGAGGAATGCTGGTTAGACTGGCACTGTCTAAAATAGATGTCACTGGCCACATGTGGCTATTAGGCACTTGGAATTTGTTCAGTCTGAATTGAGATGTGCTGTAAGTATAAAATATACATCAAATTTCAAAGACTTGTTATGAAGAAAAGAATGTAAAATATCTCATTAATAATTTTATATTGATTATATTTTGTAATATTTCATATATATTGGATTAAAATAAAGTTAATTGCACCTTGTTTGTTTTGTTTTGCTTACTTTTTAAAATATGGCTACTAGAAAATTTTAAATTACATGTTGCTCATATTATATTCTTATTGGATAGCACTGGCACTATAACCAAAAAGAGAGCTCAATAAAAGCATCAGCAACTTTATTAGTGGCAGTTACCATATTTCAAGGATATGCTAACTACTTCAAATACAGTATTTCTTTTAGTCTCCTCACAGCTTTAAGAAATACATACCCCGGGACTTCCCTGCTGGTCCAGTGGGTAAGATTCCGTGCTCCCAATGCAGGGGGCCCGGGTTCAATCCCTGGTCAGGAAACTAGATCTCGCATGCATGCTGCAACTAAGAAGCCCAAATGCCACAACCAGGAAGCCCGCATGCTGCAACTAAAAGATCCTGCACGTGGCAATGAAGATCCCACGTGTTGCAACTAAGACCCGGACAGCCTAAATAAATAAATAAAATAAATATTTTTTAAAAAAAGAAAGAAAGAAAGAAATACACACCCTGATTCAAGGAAAGGAAAATCTGGCTTGTTAGGGAAGGAGAGGAGACAGGAAACGAAACAAAACAAAACCCTACTCCAAATCACAGAGGTACTAAATACCAGAACAGGGATTTGAATTCAAACCTTCTGATTCCAGACCTTAAGTCCAGATACCCTATGCCAAAATGTTGTCCCGGGACCAGCATTATCACCTGAGACCTTGTTAGAAATGAAAGCTCCCAGGCTACACACCAAGCCTACAGAATAAAACTCTGGAGGTGGGGCTTAGTAGTCTGTATTTTAACAAGCCCTTCAGATGATGCTGATTCAGCCCAAAAGTGTGAGAACTACTAGGGCTTCCCTGGTGATGCAGTGGTTAAGAATCTGCCTGCCAATGCAGCAGACACAGGTTCAAGCCCTGGTCCGGGAAGATGACACATGCCAGCGAAGGAACTAAGCCCGTGCGATGCAACTACTAAGCCTGTGCTCTAGAGCCCACGAGCCACAACTACTGAGCCTGCATGCCACAGCTACTTAAGCCTGCGCACCTAGAGCCCGTACTCCACAACCAGAGAAGCCACCGCAATGAGAAGCCCGCAGCTGCAACGAAGAGTAGGCCCCATTCACAACTAGAGAAAGCACGCACGCAAAAACGAAGACCCAATGCAGCCAATCAATCAATCAATCAATAAGTAAATAAATAAAATTTTTTTTTTAAAAAAAGTCTGGGAACTACTGTCCTGAGCTATACTGGTAACAGCCAATCAAATCATCCTAAATGAGGATAACTCTAAGAAGTCTGAGAAAAGGGTAGTCCCTGTTACTGTGTCTTTTGCTGAAGCTCTTCTTGAGACCTTCTCTATCTGGTAGCACTGAGACTCTGCAGTAACATCCTGACTTCCCAGAGCATCCCTTCAACAAGCCCATCATCTAGGACAGCTTTTCATTTCATTTAACAGCCAGATAGATTGAAGATTTAAATGCAAATAAAAACACAAAAGTACTAGCAAAAATATATATAGTTTTCTTTAATGATATCAGGGTGAAAGCCTAAGTATGACCTTAACTCTGACACTGTAAAAGACTAATTGACTCAATAATACAACAACAACAACAAAAAAATCTGAATTGCACAAAAACACCATGAGCAAGTTTTAAAAATAAAAACAACTGGGGCAGAGTGATTTTTGCAACAAATATCACAAAGGGTTAAGTTATTAATCTCTAAAAAGGATCCCTACAAATCAAAAGAAAAAGAACCACCCAAGAGATAAATGCCTCTCCAAAATTAACTAATTAAAACAGATGAGTCACAAGAAAATGCAAATGTTAAAATTTCACTCATAGTAAGAAGAATGAAAATTAAAATGAGATTTTTTTTCTTCTTCACTTTTAAGACTGGCAAAGATCAAATGGTTTGAAGTCATGTCTAAAGGTAAGCTTCAAATATTGCTGCCCCACCCCCATGCCTTCTGCAATTCAGTTTGTGGTCATTTCATTCAGGAATTACTTAGGCCAAAAAACCTTAATTTCACATGTGATTTGACCTCTCTCTCTCTGTTTCTCTCTCCCCCTTTCCCTCCTCCCCCACATCTGATCTGACAGCAATCCTGCCAAGTCCACCTTCAAAGAAAGATTCCAAATTCAACTACCTTTCATCATCTTTACTGTCATCACTCTGATCCAAGCCATTGTGAACTCTCCCTGGATTACTACAGTAACCTCCTCACTGCCCTTGCTCCTGTCGCCCAGTCATTTCTTAACAGAAAAGAATCACTCTAGGTGCTAAAGCGCACAGCAGATTATATCACCACTCTGCTCAAACCCTTCAAATGGATTTTCATCTCATTCAGTAAAAGCTAGTCTTTATCATGATACACAAGTGGTTACATGACCTGAGCCCCTTACCCCTTGACTTCATCCCCACTACTCACCGTTTGCTCTCTTTGCTGCTGTCACACTGGCTCCCTTGCTGTCATTAAACACTGAGAACACTGCTGCCTCTGGATCTCTGCACTTGTGTTCACTCTGCCTAGGATGCTCATCTCCTAGATATCTACATATCTAGATATCTAGCTACCTCACATCACTCAGATTTTTATTTAAAAGGCCTTCTCTGGTCACCCTAAAATTTTACTCTCCAACCCTGACACTTCATATACTGTTTTGAAGGCATCTCCACATTGATTCATAGCATCCAAAGATGCTACGAAAGTCTGGCTATCTCACTCTCCTTAACTAGGGAACCTGGTGTGAAATTTCTTTTGGAAGCATTTTTTTTAATCTGCTGAGTTATGACATTTTATCTTGTATGGTAACAAATTCTATCTTACCTCATTTACCTTGTTATTTGGTGTGGGTCCACTGACTTTGAAAATCTCAGTCTTGAGGAGATTGGTTCAAGATGGCAGAGTAGAAAGACATGCGCTCACTCCCTCTTGTGAGAGAACAGGAATCACAACTAACTGTTGAACAATCACCAACAGGAAGACACTGGAACTCACCAAAGAAGATACCCCACATCCAAAGAAGTCACAATGAGATGGTAGGAGGGACGTAATCACAGTAAAATCAAATCCCATAACCGCTGGGTGGGTGACTCACAAACTGCAGAACACTTATACCACAAAAGCCCACCCACTGCAGTGAAGGTTCTGAGCCCTACATAAGGCTTCCCAACCCGCGGGTCCGGCAACGGGAGGAGGAATTCCCAGAGAAACAGACTTTCAAAGCTAGTGTGATTTGATTTCAGGACTTCGACAGGACTGGGGGAAACAGAGACTCTACTCTTGGAGGGCACACACCAAGTAGTGTGTGCATGGGGACCAAGGGGAAGGAGCAGTGAACCCATAGGAGACTGAACCAGACCTACCTGGTAGTGTTGGAGAGTCTCCTGCAGAGGCAGGGGGTGGCTGTGGCTCACCACGGGGACAAGGACACTGGCAGCAGAAGTTGTGGGAAGTACTCCTTGGGACAATCCCTCCCGAAGTCTGCCATTCGCCCCACCAAAGAGCCTGCAGCCTGCAGTGCTGGGTCGCCTCATGCCAAACAACCAACAGGGAGGGAACCTAGCCCCACCCATCAGCAGTCAAGCAGATTAAAGTTTTACTGAGCTCGGCCCACCAGAGCAACACCCAGCTCTAGCCACCACGAGTCCCTCCCATCAGTAAGCTTGCACAAGCCTCTTAGACAGCCTCATCCACCAGAGGGCAGACAGCAGAAGCAAGAAGAACTACAATCCTATAGCCTGTGGAACAAAAACCACATTCACAGATAGACAAAATGAAAAGGCAGAGGGCTATGTACCAGATGAAGGAACAAGATACAACCCCAGAAGAACAATTAAATGAAGTGGAGATGGGCAACCTTCCAGAAAAAGAATTCAGAATAATGATAGTGAAGGTGATTCAGGACCTTGGAAAAAGGATGGAGGCAAAGATCAAGAAGATGCAAGAAATGTTTAACAAAGACCTAGAAGAATTAAAGAACAAACAGAGATGAACAATACAGTAACTGAAATGAAAAATACTCCAGAAGGAATCAACAGCAGAATAAATGAGGCAGAAGAAGGGATAAGTGACCTGGAAGACAGAATGGTGAAATTCACTGCCGCGGAACATATAAGGAAAAAAGAATGAAAAGAAATGAAGACAGCCTAAGAGACCTCTGGGACAACATTAAACGCACCAACATTCACATTATAGGGGTCCCAGAAGGAGGAGAGAGAGAGAAAGGACCCGAGAAAATATTTGAAGACATTATAGTTGAAAACTTCCCTAACATGGGAAAGGAAATAGCCACCCAAGTCCAGGAAGCACAAAGAGTCCTAGGCAGGGTAAACCCAAAGAGAAGCACGCTGAGACACACAGTAATCAAGACAGAAATTAAAGACAAAGAAAAATTATTAAAAGCAACAAGGGAAAAATAACATACAAGGGAACTCCCATAAGGTTAACAAATGATTTCTCAGCAGAAACTCTACAAGCCAGAAGGGAGTAGCACAATATATTTTAAATGATGAGAGGGAACAACCTACAACCAAGATTACTCTACTCAGCAAGGATCTCATTCAGATTTGATGGACAAATCAAAAGCTTTACAGACAAGCAAAAACTAAGAGAATTCAGCACCACCAAACCAGCTCTACAACAAATGCTAAAGGAACTTCTCTAAGTGGGAAACACAAGAGAAGAAAAGGACCTACAAAAACAAACCCAAAACAATTAAGAAAATGGTCATAGGAACATACATATCAATAATTACCTTAAAGGTGAATAGATTAAATGCCTCAAGCAAAAGACACAGACTGGCTGAATGGATACAAAAACAAGACCCATATATATGCTGTCTGCAAGAGACCAACTTCAGACCTAGGGACAAATACAGACTGAAACTTGAGGGGATGGAAAACGATATTCCATGCAAATGCAAATCAAAAGAAAGCTGGAGTAGCAATACTCATATCAGATAAAATAGATTTTAAAATAAAGAATGTTAAAAGAGACAAGGAAGGACACCACATAATGATCAAGGGATCAATCCAAGAAGAAGATATAACAATTATAAATATATATGCACCCAACATAGGAGCACCTCAATACATAAGACAAATGGTAACAGCTAGAAAAGAGGAAATCAACAGTAACACAATAATACTGGGGGACTTTAACACCTCACTTACACCAGTGGACAGATCATCCAGACAGAAAATTAATAAGGAAACACAACCTTTAAATGACACAATATACCAGACAGATTTAATTGACATTTGTAGGACATTCCATCTAAAAACATCAGATTATACTTTCTTTTCAAGTGCACATGGAACATTCTCCAGGATAGATCATATCTTGGGTCACAAATCAAGCCTCAGTAAATTTTAAAAAATTGAAATCATATCAAGCATCTTTTCTGAACACAATGCTACGAGATTAGAAATCAATTACAGGGAAAAAAACATTAAAAACACAAACACATGGTGGCTAAGCAATACATTACTAAATAAGCAAGAGATCACTGAAGAAATCAATGAGGAAATCAAAAAATACCTAGAAGCAAATGACAACGAAAACATAACAATCCAAATCCTATGGGATGCAGCAAAAGCAGCTCTAAGAGGGAAGTTTATAGCAATTCAATCTCACCCAAGAAACAAAAAACATCTCAAATAAACAATCTAACCTTACACCTAAAGGAACTAGAGAAAGAAGAACAAACAAAACCCAAAGTTAACAGAAGGAAAGAAATCATAAAGTCAGAGCAGAAATAAATGAAATAGAAACAAAGAAAACAATAGCAAAGATCAATAAAATTAAAAGCTGGTTCTTTGAGAAGATAAACAAAATTGATAAACCTTTACCCAGACTCGTCAAGAAAAAGAGGGAGAGGACTCAAATCAATAAAATTAGAAGTCAAAAAGGAGAAGTTACAATGGACAACACAGAAATACAAAGCATCCTAAGACACTACTATAAGCAACTCTATGTCAATAAAATGGACAACCATGAAGAAATGGGTAAATTCTTAGAAAGGTATAAGCTTCCAAGATTAAACCAGGAAGAACCAAAAAACATGAACAGACCAAGCACAAGTAATGAAATTGAAACTGTGATTAAAAATCTTCCAACAGGGCTTCCCTGGTGGCGCAGTGGTTAAGAGTCCACCTGCCGATGCAGGGGACATGGGTTCATGCCCCAGTCCAGGAAGATCCCACATGCCGCGAAGCGGCTGGGCCCGTGAGCCATGGCCGCTGAGCCTGCGTGTCCGGAGCCTGTGCTCTGCAACGGGAGAGGCCACAACAGTTAGAGGCCCGCATACCACAAAAAAAAAAAAAAAATCTTCCAACAAACAAAAGTCCAGGCCCAGATGTTTTCACAGGTGAATTGTATCAAACATTTAGAGAAGAGCTAACACCCATCCTTCTCAAACTCTTCCAAAAAATTGCAGAGGAAGGAATACTCCCAAACTCATTCTATGAGGCCACCATCACCCTGATACCAAAACCAGATAAAGATACTACAAAAAAAGAAAATTACAGACCAATATCACTGATGAATATAGATGAAAAATACTCAACAAAATACTAGCAAACAGAATCCAACAACACATTAAAAGGATCATACACGATAATCAAGTGGGATTTATCCCAGGAATGCAAGGATTCTTCAATGTATGCAAATCAATGTGATACACCATACTAACAAACTGAAGAAGAAAAACCATATGATCATCTCAGTAGATGCAGAAAAGGCATTTGACAAAATTCAACACCCATTTATGATATAAACTCTCCAGAAAGTGGGCACAGAGGGAACGGATCTCAACATAATAAAGGCCACATACAACAAACCCATAGCAAACATCATACTCAATGGAGAAAAACTGAGAGCACCTCCTCTAAGTTCAGGAACAAGACAAGGATGTCCACTATTGCCACTATTATTCAATATAGTCTTGGAAGTCCTAACCACAGCAATCAGAGAAGAAAAGAAATAAAAGGAATACAAACTGGAAAAGAAGAAGTAAAACTGTCACTGCAGATGACATGATACCATACACAGATAATCCTAAAGATGCCACCAGAATACTAACAGGGCTAATCAATGAATCTGGTAAAGCTGCAGGATACAAAATTAATGCACAGAAATCTCTTGCATTCCTATACACTAACAACAAAAGATCAGAAAGAGAAAATAAGCAAACAATCCAATTCACAATTGCAACAAAAAGAATAAAATACCTAGGAATAAACCTACCTAAGGAGGTAAAAGACCTGTATTCAGAAAACTGTAAGACACTGATGAAAGAAATTAAAAATGATACAAACAGATGGAGAGATATACCATGTTCTTGGATTGGAAGGATCAATATTGTGAAAATGACTACACTACCCAAAGCAATCTACAGATTCAATGCAATCCCTATCAAATTACCAATGGCATTTTTTATAGAACTAGAACAAAAAATCTTAAAATTTGTATGGAGACACAAAAGACCCCGAATAGCCAAAGCAGTCTTGAGGGGAAAAAACAGATCTGGAGGAATCAGACTCCCTGACTTCAGACTACACTACAAAGCTACAGTAATCAAGACAATATGGTACTGGCATAAAAACAGAAATATAGATCAATGGAATGTATACACCCCAATGTTCACTGCAGCACTATTCACAATAGCCAGGTCATGGAAGCAACCTAAATGTCCATCGACAGACAAGTGGATAAAGAAGATATGGTACACATACAGAATGGAATATTACTCAGCCATAAAAAGGAACAAAACTGGGTCATTTGCAGAGACGTGGATGGACCTAGACACTGTCATACAGAGTGAAGTAAGTCAGAAAAACAAGTATCGTATATTAACACATATATGTGGAATCTAGAAAAACGGTACAGATGAACCAGTTTGCAAGGCAGAAAGAGACACAGATGTAGAGAACAAACGTATGAACACCAAGTGGGGGAAGCAGGGGTGAGGGGGGTGGGTGGTATGAATTGGGAGACTGGGATTGACCATATATACACTAATATGTATAAAATAGATAACTAATAAGAACCTGCTGTATAAAAAAATTAAATTCAATTCAAAAAAGGAAAATCTCAGCCTTTAACAATGGAAAATTTCATTATTACTTTGACTCTCCTTACATTTTTTTCTGCTTTCTCTTTTTGGAACTCCTGTTAGACAAAGTTTCTGAGGGAAAATAATTTTGAATTTAGACCCTTATACTCTGTCAAACAGCATTCACACCAAAGAGCAAAACACTAACACGGCTCTCAAATTTACCACATGGGTATTTTTGATAGCAATACCATAGCATGCTCTCCAACAACAACAACAGAAGTGATCCTCATCAGTAGGAAGAAAGAGTTGTAAGGGGAAAAAAAAAGTTAAACTTACAGTTATGTATTAGTTGATCACTATTTTTGTTGTTTTTAACCAAGCAAAGAGCTAATTCCAAAGAAACATGATTATTGAAAAGCTTTTGGTGCCTTTATCTAATATAATAGCATCTCAAATTTAACATGTCCAGAACTCAACTCCTCATTTTCCCATCAAAAGTGCTTCTCTGGCAGCCTTCTTCATCTCAATAAGGGAGTCATCTTTAACTCTACCCAAAAAATCCTCTCAGATCTAACTTCAAAGTAGATACCGAAAGTACTAACAATTCCTCCCAGCTCCACAGTCCTGGTCCACACTATCATGATCTCAAACTTGAATTACTGTATTAATCTCCTAAATGGTCTTTTTGCATCCTCCTTTAGCCCCATATAGCAGCCCAAGTAACCCTTTTATAACAAAGTCTGGTCACATCACTACTCTGATGTGATCAAACAAACCCTACTCTACACTGACTTCCCATCTCATCCAGAGTAAAAAGCCTACAAGGGCCTCAAGACCCAAGCCTCTTATTACTTCTGACTCCAGCTTTTACTACTCTTTCGCTGTGCACCAGCCAACACTGGCATCTTTGCTGTTCCTGGAACACATCTTGAAGGCTTCCCATCCAGCCTCAGGGCCTTTGTATTTGTTGTCACCTTTGCCTAGATACTCTTGCCCTAGATAACCATATGGCTAGGTCTCTACCTATTGACCTCCCCTACATAAAACAGGAAACCTACACATTCACAAATGGTTTTCCCTAGCATCCCCTGTCCCCTTAATTATTCTTTTTTCCCATAGCGCTCATCACCATCTCACATACTACATATTTATATACTGATCTCTCCTCCCACGAGAATATAAGGTCCCTGAAGGTAGAGACTTTGCCAGCTTCATTTTCTGCTATATTCCCAGTGGTAGGGTAGTGCTTAGTATACATTAGGTGTTCAGTTAGAGTCCCTGACATAGAGCATACTCAGTAAATGTTGGAGAGAGGGAGAGAAGGGAAGAGCTAATGACCTACATTAAGGCCATGCCCTTAAATGAGCAAGAAGAACAAGAGGAGTTGTTGGAAGAAATATGAAAACAAGTCAGTGTCAAATATTTTATCTCAGAGTAAGGGCTGGCTTCAAAGGAGACATGGAGCTAATAAGAAAAGCATTTAGCAAGTAGTATATTTTAATTTTGCAAAACAAAGAAACCCAATAAGCTTATAGTTAGAAACTGAACTGAGAGAACGTGAACGGCTTGAATTACATGGTGGGGGCGGGGGGGAATAATGCAGAATGTAAGGAATGGAGAGAGAAAATGACAAATTTCATAGCAATGATATTTCTGGCAGGGGGTGGGGGGATGGGGGGATGGGAAAGAGTTTGCAACATATGTAGCAAGATACCACAGCAAGGACAAATTTTGGCAGGAATAGAAAGTATAAAGGTCAAACTGGAGATACATATTGAGACCACATATTTACACAGCTTACTGGGAAAGCAGCACTAAAGTTCATACCCAGTGATACAGAAAGAATTCTATGTGCTTCTATGGTTATCAGGAAAAAGCATTAATCACACAGTCCAATGGGGTAATAATACAGCTGTGTGAGGGCAAAGATAGCATTACTATGGGAACTTTGCTTTATTTTTTCTACTTTTTTGCAAAATTAGTATTTCACTTCCAATGTAGCACTTAAAACTTTTACCAAAAAATCTAACTTATATAGTATTTTCTCTCAGCTCCAATAACCTTAACAATCAGTTTTCAAAACATGCTCTGTAAGAGCAAAGATATACAAATAATTAGAACATTTCTTGATCTGCCTAAGAAACTCAGAATTTCTTCCCAGAAAATACTAACAAATCTATTAGAAACCACTATTTTAAAGAGGATGGTTCATTTTGAAGGTATGTCCAACATTAATAATACTCCCTTTTAGGGTCTTCCCTGGTGGCACAATGGTTAAGAATCTGCCTGCCAATGCAGGGGACATGGGTTTGAGCCCTGGTCCAGGAAGATCCCACATGCTGTGGAGCAACTAAGCCCAGGTGCCACAACTACTGAGCCTGCAAGCCACAACTACTAGGCCCTCGCGCCGCAACTACTGAAGCCCATGCACCCGTGCTCCGCAACAAGAGAGGCCACCGTAATGAGAAGTCTGCGCACCACACGAAGAGTAGCCCCCACTCGCCGCAACTAGAGAAAGCCCGCGCACAGCAACGAAGACCCAACACAGGCAAAAAATATAAGTAAACAAATAAATAAAATACTCCCTTTTAAAGAAAGTGCAGTTGAAACCAAGCAAATCATAACCTAGGGTCATTAGATCCACGCCAGTTTCCAGTGAGAAGAGTCCCAATGTCACTAACCTATCTGGCTCTTACTTATTCTCCTCTCCTCTTAATCCTGATTCAACAACGTACACGCAATAGTCTCAGAAGTTCTGCATCAGGACAGTGGTGTCTACACAGGGGTTTAGATTTAGATTCAATTAAGTCTGAGGCAGGGCCAAGGTATTTAGAGTTTGCAAAAATCCTGCAGGTAACTCTGAACTACTGTTTGACAGTGGACAATTACCACATTGAGAATGCTTATGATTTTTTTAGGTTTTATAGGTTTAGGTTTATAGTCCCAATACCACACATGAGTACAGTTATCTTTATTTTTCTCAGAAGAATGCACTCCAGAATCATATTTTAAATCTCTATAAAGCGAATTCTGTTTTCTACTAACTTCCCATTTGATTGTAAACTTTTTTGGAAATAAGGTTACCAAATCAAGGAATGCTAGATATTGTTCCTGGGAGGACTTCTACAGCAAATTCAAACATCTGAACTATTTTTTCAAAACCTAGAAACTAGTTCCTCTGAAGATCATCACTGTAATCTCTTTCTCCTCATATCACAGAAATGAATTTTTCACACGCTCAGAGATCTGCTGGCTACTCACCTCGAGTCCCCTCTTTTGTTCTGAGTATTTACAATGTCTCCTAGAACTGGAGTTAAATTTCAAACTTTGCCAGCAGATACCATAATCTGATTCAAAGTAAAACTGTACTCCAATCTAAATATTCTTGAATTTTTTCAAGGTCACCGGGTCACTGAGATAAATCACTGACCTACATTCAGGAGTAAGCTTTAAAACAGATAAATCACAGGCTATCTGAATGGTAATCATCTTTGTATTCCTCATGCCTGGAACATTTAATAAACTTTCTGAAATTTTTTTTCACTGACACAGTTATGACTTAGGCTTAAGAACATGTTGAGTATGAAACAAAGTTTGCCTTTAAACACATAATAAAGGAATAAATAACAAAAAAATCCTTTCTGGTTACGTATGAACAGTTAAATATTTTAACATTCCTTCTTTAATTAGAGATTCATCTCTTGCTCTAATGATTAAACTTTCTTGGATGGAAAGATAAAAGTAAATGATTTGCCAAAATGCTTTTTTTAAAAAAAAAGCTAGATAAATGTAGATCTGGACAGAGGATTCAGGGGGTTTTACTAATTAAAACATGTATTTTTATCCACTAAACTAAGGATAAAAAACCTAAAAATGGGGGCTAGCCACTATATGTCATTTAAGGAAATTGATGGAGTTCTTTTTTCACTTCCCAAAGAAAATATTTATGTGCAGGTGGTACTGGTAGCAGCTTACAAAGCATAATTTTTGGTGCCTACAGTGACATGCAACCTCTGTCACCATCCCTAAGTCTGTTTAAATCCTCTCCTAGGCAGTAGCTGATAAGTGCCATCAGAGCTCAGTCACTTAAGGGCACATGCTACAAATTCAAATATATTATCTTACGTAATGTATGTGAGTAAAGTAAGCTAGATTCAGAACAAAAGGCAGTGTGAGTCTGTGGCAAACTCAAGAATGCCTACCAGTCTCAAGGGACAACATCTGATCGACTCTAGCAAGCTGGAGCTACACAGATATTAAAAGAGAAAAGAAAAATACTACATTTTGTATAGAGAAGCCAAACATTCAAAATTTTTGTGAAATCTCCCCTAGTTTTAAAATACTGGAGGCCACATCAAACACATCTGCAGACAATCTCTACTTTGTGTTTCCTGTTAAAATACAAATGCCCCTGGAAGAACTGGTTATCAATTTCAGTCTAGGGATATCAGCACAATGCCTAGCACAGTAGGTACAATAAGGACTTGTTAGATGGGTGGCTAGATCTGAGTTTAAAAGGTAATTCAGGTGTTAAAAAGAAACCAGAAGAATAAAAGGCAAATTTCATACCACTTCACATCACAATTTCACAGAGATCTGCCTCTCCTGTTTACCTCTTCTCCTAAATTCTCTTTTACCTGTTCCCCTCTTTTCTTCCACAATTGCTATGCTTTGCTCTGTTGGTGGCACTAACAGCTTAAGTGGTAACATCAAACTAAATTTTACTGATGATTTTTTTAACTTTGAAAATTAATGCATTAGAAATAAGGTGTTTAAAAAAAGGTGTCAAATAAATTCTAAGATTTCCTTTGGGCCAGGATTATTATAGTCATCCATCTTCCAACTACCACTTCCCTATTCCTCGCCCCACCTAAGATCGTTAATACATAACTATTTGTTAAACTGAATGTCATTACAAAGAAATTTAAAAATTTTTATTTTACAAAAGGACTCCCTTCAATATCCCATTCCTCTAATGCCTCACAAATGTCTGGTGCTCAGTAAATACTCATAAAAGATTGTTATTTACCAAGATAGAAGAAGCTGAGGGAAATAAAGTACTTAAGTCGTACACAATTGAACAATTACAAACGAAACATTCCTTCTAAATTTTTTCAGACAATTTCCACATTCAACTTGAGACTATGTTAAAAAGAAAAGTACAACTGCTGCACCAGTCCCGTGTACATATAACACATACAGGCAATGTCCTCTCTGAAAATTAACAGACTAAGTCCTAGGCATTTCACATTCTCAAAAGGGAGATATGCTGACAGCATCTATAACTGGCTTACTGCCTTACACAGCTTAGCTGGACCTTCCCCTAACATCTGGAAGAACAACTCACTCTCATAGATTGGAGTTGTGCTAACAATGGATTCTGGGATGTGGAAGTCCATCCTGCTTCAACAGAAGTTTTGAACAAATCATCCTTTCTTTAAGTCAAGGTTTATGTCAACTCACCATTAGCAGTGTGTCAGGAATAACAATGTTTTGTTCAAATTATATAATCAAATACAATTTAAAAGTTGCCAGAAAGTTAAATCTCTACAGCCTGCCATCAACTAAAGAAGAGCCTATAAGGAAGTGACTGGTATTCAAAATTTTAGTTTGCTTTCTGACATCAACTGGGGGAACTAAGAAGAAGCTAAGAATGCGTACATCTGATCCACCATTCCAACCCATGGTTCTGCGGCTTCCACTTCTCAAATGCACGATGGGAGATCCAGACAGCTTTACCTTAAAGCTCTTAACCCTCAGTTCATCAGACTCAATTTTAGTTTTCAGTTTCTTTCTTAGCAGTTCTAACTAATTGTAAGGATTGATATTTATTAACCTTCATTCTTAGAGTCATTGAAAGAAATTCTATGCTCTTTCTTGCAATTACCATATCGGACCACTGGATCCGTTTTACAATTATATTATAGGAGCTTAGAGATCTTATTTTTCCTATATCTTGAAACATTTTGCCACTTCACCATCCTCAGAATTATTTTACTACACTCATTATTCATCAAATATATCCAACTATGCTTTTTAAAAAGACTATAATAATACGAAAAAAGAAAA
This sequence comes from Neophocaena asiaeorientalis asiaeorientalis, assembly GCF_003031525.2. Taxonomy (NCBI): domain Eukaryota; kingdom Metazoa; phylum Chordata; class Mammalia; order Artiodactyla; family Phocoenidae; genus Neophocaena; species Neophocaena asiaeorientalis. The sequence goes on along the minus strand of NW_020175393.1, from coordinate 5,344,936 downwards.
ATGATGGAATTGCCTACATTGAAGGATGATGCAAAAGAGAAATAAATCATATCCTTCCGTTTCTCACTACATTGTACAAGATATTTGCATCATCTTTCAAAAAGAAATAAAAGACTGGAGACACCGTCTTTGCAGACTGCTTTTAGCTTCTAGTGAATACAGCTGAGAATTCAAAAATTTTCATTTTCTGCCCGTGATAGCAAAGAGAAGACAATTAACAGAGGAGGATGGTTAAACAATTATTAGACAAATCAGAAGAGCACAAGGAACCAGAAAGCAGCACTCTAGACTCTAAGAATATATTTCTAGAGATAAAAAGAAACCTTAGTCATTTACCAGGAAGGACACTGTCACACAGTATTTTGCAAAAAGAATATAGACTACCCTATCCTGCTAAAAGCAAATGTTATAGTATTTTCACCTTTTATGATGTTTGCAAGCCAAAATTTACTTGATACGAAGAGGTATGCTACATGTAAATTCAGTTTTTCACTATTCTTACTTCTGTACATTATCCATAACAATGACTTAAAATATAAAAAATATGAATACCCACTGTACCCAGGTGACAAATGTTGATTATTTTTCCAACCTACCAGAGATTCGACATCAACTTTCCTCAATTTTCCTCATCCTAGCATCTACACTCACCCTCTTGAAAGTTGCTACACTGCTTACATCATTTATAAATACAAAAATATATATAGGGCTTCCCTGGTGGCACAGTGGTTGGGAGTCCGCCTGCTGATGCAGGGGACGCGGGTTCGTGCCCTGGGCCGGGACGATCCCACATGCCACGGAGCGGCTGGGCCCGTGAGCCATGGCCGCTGGGCCTGCACGTCCAGAGCCTGTGCTCCACAACGGGAGAGGCCACAGCGATGAGAGGCCCGCGTACCGCAAAA
>NW_020175393.1:5320872-5343964 GCF_003031525.2 Neophocaena asiaeorientalis asiaeorientalis | reverse complement strand
AAAAAAAAAAAAAAAAAAAAAAAAAATATATATATATATATATATACACAATTGGTTAAAATTTTACTATACAACTCATGTTGACTTTCTACAAGGAAAACATTTTTATCTTTTTATATATTTGCACTAAATATAAATGTATTTTACAAAACTGAAATATTATAACTATATCTATGTAACTATATCTCAGCATGCTTCTTTCATTAAAAAATATAAATAACTGAAACTTACCTCTTGGTTTAAATAATTACTATAGGATTCGTCCTACAGTAAGAATTAGCATTCCAGATTATCTACCTAACCATGACCAGAAATCACCCAAATACCCTGATATCTTACTACAGAGGTAACAGACATGAGATATCTGCACCCATATGGGTAAAAATGTTAACTTTAAAAAAAATTCACAGAAAAGCATCATTCAGTCTTAATTTTGAAATAATGATTAACAGCTCTCTTTATTTCTGAGTCCTGATTATGACACTATCCTGATTTATAAGTATTAACACCTCGTTGTGTAATTTTTAAGTGCCCCTAAATTCTTGGAATAGAAGAAACATGTTATTCCTATGAACAGAAGATAACAAGATTCTAAGTCAATCCAAATTCTTCTACTTATACATCTAATACCACCAGCACTTCCATCAGCCTTTAGGCTGGAAGCACTCACTAGGTGTGGTTCCCCCAGGCTCAGGCCCCTGATTTTCTTATGTCTCTCTTTAGAAAATCTTATGCACTTTAAATTTACCCTTCCCTCATTATATTATGCTTGTGCCCTTAGAAGTATATTCCAATTGTTCTTTTTGTGCACATGAACAAGTAGAAAGCACAGAAATAAATTCATGTTTTAATTTTTCCAGGAGAATTCTACTTTACCAAGCAAGGTACTGCTTACCCTACAATTAATTTTAATATTGTAGCATGGAAGATTTTTTCCTCTATGTTTTAATCTAGGGACAAGAACAAAACCAGTAACAGAACGTCAACATTAATTTGAGGGGAGATGAAAAATGGCTTAATAACCCTGTAGCAGGATTAATATTGTACTAAAGATAATGGAACTATCTTGACAAATTCATTTTTGTATCCCTGTATATTCTTGCTAATAGGGCAGGGCATATCTGAAAGGCTGTTAATACCGTACTGCACAAATGCCAATCAAATTGCACTGCAAGAGGATGTATTTTGCAGAAGATGGGAGAACAGAGAATTGTCCTCACCCATGTGCAGCCTGCATTTAAATGCAACGTCAGAGGAATAAGAGCAGAGTGATTTCAAGCAGGAAGCTAATGCTTGCCTGAAATCAAGTGGTGCAATTCAGAAAATGAGTTGATGGTTACCAGGAAATTTGATTCCACTTCAAGACCCTCTAGCCAAGGAATTAAGAGTGAGAAACAGATCAGCAAATGACACAAGACAGATTTTACCCCAGTTATCAAAACTAGGTGCCAAGCCAACAGACCATATAGGAGAATACTGGTTTGACACAAAAGAAGTTAGCAGGTCCTTAAACAAAATGAAACAAAACAAAACACAAATAAAAAGAAGCTACCAGATCTTTACACTTAAAATAGCTTCTGCTTCCAGCTGAGATGGACTAACAGGAACTGGATTATCCTCCTGCCTGAAACAACCAAAACCAACCCCGCCCTCCAAATACATGAGATAATAGTTTTCAAGACTCTGGACATCTGGTAAAAAAGGACAGAGATTCCTGATATACAAGAAACAAAGGAGGCAAAGCCCTATGGCTATCTCAGCTTACTGCTTTGAAGAGAGTTCCAGGCCACAGTAGGAACATGAGATGAAACCCAGCAGTAGCACTGGCTTCAGGGGCGTGCAACCTGTGCAGCTACAGTTCAGAAGGGACCTATGCTTGGTTTAATGCTCTGCTGGTGCCATCTTGAAATTCTAAATAATTTTTGGACAAAAGGCCCACATTTTCATTTTACACTGGACCCTACAAACTGTACACAGCAGATCCTGCCCAACAGATGCCCTGAGGTGAGGAAATGAGATGAGTATGGTTAAGACTGATACAGCTAGAGTTCACAGGACAGAATAACAGAGTACAGATCATCACATGCATATTTTAAAAAAAAAAAAAAAACTATCTAAGGCCAAGGAAATAATCATTCAAAGGATTGGGTGGAATAGTACCTGTCTTGCACACAAGGCTGGGAACAGCGCCTATTCCCAAAGGTCAGAGAGAGAAAACTCATAATTCAGGGACAGTGGGTAAAAGCACTCAAGATCTGGCCTCGGAAGTGAAGAACAATTAGCCCTAGAGAGAGCACCACTCCAGATCCATCTAAAAAAAATCATAAAAGCACAACTCCAAAAGATCAAATTGCTTCCAAGTAAGTTAACTGCATCCCAGAACAAAGCTCAAGAAGATTTGTAGGTGGACAAAAATCCCCAGCATCCAACAAGGTAAAACTCACATATTTGGCATCTAAACAGAAATTATCAGGTACACAAAGAATTAGGAAAACACAACCCATAATAAGAAAAATAATCAATCATTCCCAATTGCTACAGTCTGAAAGTCTCCCACCTCAAATTCGTATGTTGAAATCCTAACCCCAAAGGTGATAGAATTAGTAGGAAGGGCCTTTGGGAGGGGAGTAGGTCACAAGTATAGAGCCCTCACGAATGGTTAGTACTCTTGTAAAAGAGATGCCATAGAGTTACCCAGGCTCTTCCACCATGTGAGGATACAATGAGAAGTATGTGATCTGGAAGACAGTCCTCACTCAACCTTACCTGCACCCTGATCTTGGACTTCCAACCTCCAGAACTATGACACCTAAATTTCTGTTGTTTATAATCTACCCAGCCTGTGGTATTCTGTTATAGCAGCCTGAAAGAACTAAGCCAGCAACCAACCCAGAACACAGATGTAAGAATTAGCAGATAAGGACATTAAAATGACATTATTAGCAGAATATGTAGGCTGCTACTAAAGCAGTACTTAGGTAGAAATGTATAGTATTAATCATCTTTGTTAGAAAAGATCTTAAATCAATAAACTCAGCTTCCACCTTAAGAAATTGGAAAATGAAGAATAAAATATTAAACGCAGTGCACAGAGGAAAGGAAATAATACAGATCAGAGTGAAAATTAAACAACAAAAAAACAAAAAACAGAAAAACAAGAGAGGAAAAAAATGAAGCCAAAGCTAGTTCTCTGACACAATCAATAAACTCATAAACCTCCAGCCAGACTGAAGAGAGACAGAGAGTGAGAGTGCGGATGTGAGAGAGAAAGAGAGAAGAGAGAGGAGATGCAATTACCAGTATCAGAAATGAGAGGTGTCATCCCTACAGTTTTACAGATGTTAAAAACACAATGGAAGGACTTCCCTGGTGGTGCAGTGGTTAAGACTCCGCGCTCCCAACACAGGGGGCCCAGGTTCGATCCCTGGTCAGGGAACTAGATCCCACATGCAAGCCGCAACCAAGAGTTTGCACACCACAACTAAGGAAATTGCATGCTGCAACTAAGGAGCCCGCCTGCTGCAACTAAGACCCACCTCAACCAAATAAATAAATACTTTTAGAACACACACACACAATGGAATATTATGAACTGTATTACGTAAATATGACAAGTTGCAAGAAATGGACAAAATCACTGAAAGACAAGCCACTAAGACTCACTCAAGAAGAAACAGATAATCTGAACAGCCCTGTATCTTTATTAAAAGTAATTGTGTTTATAGTTAAAAACCGTCCCACAAAAAAAACTCCATGCATAGATGGCTTCATTGAATTTGTTTGGTGAGTTCTACCAAACATATAAGGAAGAAATAATGCCAATGCTAAACAAACTCTTACAGACAATTGAAATGGAGGGGATACTTCCCAACTCATTCTATGAGGTCAGAATTTACTCTGATAACAAAACCAGACAAAGAAATTGTAAGATAAGAAAACTATAGACTAATATCAACAATGAATACAGATGCAAAAATTCTAAATAAAATTTTACCAAATTGAATCCAAATTATCCATTAAAAGGATAATGAATCATAAAGTGGGGCTTATTTCAGAAATGAAGGACTAGCTTAACATTTGAAAACTAATTAGTGTAATTAATTCACCAGACTAACTAAAAGAGAAAAGCCATATAATCATCTCAGTGTATGCAGAAAAAGCATTTTTACAAAATCCAACATTCATTCTTGATAAACACCCTAAGCAAACTAGGAATAAAAGGGAACTTCCTCAACCTTATCTAGAACATCTATTAAAAAACCTACAGCTAACCTCACAATGGTCAAAGATGGAACACTTTTCCCCTTAGATAAGATGTCTGCTTTCACCACTTCCATTCAACACTGTACTTCAGGATCTAGCCAGTACAATCAGGCAAGAAAAGAGAAATGAAAGGCATCCAAACTAGAGAGGAAGAAGTAAACTCCCCTTATTCACAGAGAATATGATTGTTTATGTAGAAAACCGAATGAAATCAACAATAAAGCTTCTGAAACTAATATGTTAAGTAGTTTACCTAAGTAACAGGCTACAAAAATCAATATACAAATGATCAGAAATAGAAAAAACTTTAAATAATATTCATAATAAGAACAAAAATATTAAATGCTTATGGAAAGATCAGAAAAAGATGTGAAAGACCTATACAATAAAAACTATAAAATACTGCCAGGAGAAATTAAAGACATAAGTAAATGGAGAGGGAGATTCTGGATCATGGATCAGAGGACTTAAGACTGTTAAAATCTCAGTTCTCCCTGAGTTGATCTATAGATTCTCAGCAATCCCAATCACAAACTGATGGCCTCTTTGTAGAAACTGACAAACTGATACTAAAACTCACATTGAAAGAAAAAGAACCTAAAACAGCCAAAACAACTCTGAAAAAGAAGAACAAGGTTGAAGGGTTAACACTATCGGATTTCAAAAATTATTATAAAGCTTCAGTAGTCAAGAGAATTGGCATAAGATAGACAAATAGATCAATGCCAGTCCAAAAAAAACCCACATATAAATGGACAACTGATTTATGATAAAGGTCCAAAAGAAACATAGAGGGGAAAAACAATAGCTTTTCTAACTATTGGTGCTGAAGAAAAATTAATTAACTTGGATCCATACCTCATACTTCATATAAAAATTAACACAAAATAAATCATAGATCTAAATGGAAAACCTAAAATAATAAAATTCCTTGAAAAAAATGGGAAAAAGTGGTTAAAAGCCTAATTTTTTCCTTGAAAAAAAATATAGGAAAAAGTCTTCAAAAACATAAGCTATAATAGACCAAATAAATAAACTGAACATCAGCAAAACTAAAACTTCTGCTCTTCAAAAGTCACTGTTAAGGGCTTCCCTGGTGGCGTAGTGGTTGAGAGTCCACCTGCCGATGCAGGGGACACGGGTTTGTGCCCTGATCCGGGAAGATCCCACATGCAGCGGAGCGGCTGGGCCCATGAGCCATGGCCGCTGAGCCTGTGCGTCCGGAGCCTGTGCTCCACAACGGGAGAGGCCACAACAGTGAGAGGCCCACGTACCGCAAAAAAAAAAAAAAGTCACTGTTAAGAGAATGAAAAAACAAGCCACAGAGCAAGAAAAATCTTTACAAAGCATGTATCTGAAAATGACTTGTAACCAGAATTTCTAAAGAATTCTCAAAACTCAGTACAAATAAAACAAACAATCCAATCTAAAAATGAGCAAAAAATTTCAACAGTTCATCAAAGAAGATACAAGGACAGCAAGTAAGCCCATGAAAAGATGCTCAATGTCATTAGAGAAATGCAAATGATAACCACAATGAGATACCAATACACATCTATTAGAATGGCTAAAATTAAAAAGACTGGCCATACCAGTTGTTGGGGAGGATACAGAGGGAACAGAACTCCCATATACTGCTGGTGGGAGTATTAAATGGTATAAGTTTGGTAGTTTCTTAACAAGTTAAACATACCTACCATGAGATCTAGCCATCCCAGTCCCAGAAATTTGCCCAAAAGAAAAGGAATATAAGGAATGTATGTCCATACAAAGACTTGTTCATGAATGTTTACAGCAGCCTTATTTGTAATTGCTAATACCTGGAACAACTGAAATGTCCATCAACATATAAAGGGACAAATAGCTTGTAATATATCTACACAATAGAATACTGCTTAGCTACTGAAAGGAATGATCGTACCGCAAAAAAAAAAAAAAGTCACTGTTAAGAGAATGAAAAAACAAGCCACAGAGCAAGAAAAATCTTTACAAAGCATGTATCTGAAAATGACTTGTAACCAGAATTTCTAAAGAATTCTCAAAACTCAGTACAAATAAAACAAACAATCCAATCTAAAAATGAGCAAAAAATTTCAACAGTTCATCAAAGAAGATACAAGGACAGCAAGTAAGCCCATGAAAAGATGCTCAATGTCATTAGAGAAATGCAAATGATAACCACAATGAGATACCAATACACATCTATTAGAATGGCTAAAATTAAAAAGACTGGCCATACCAGTTGTTGGGGAGGATACAGAGGGAACAGAACTCCCATATACTGCTGGTGGGAGTATTAAATGGTATAAGTTTGGTAGTTTCTTAACAAGTTAAACATACCTACCATGAGATCTAGCCATCCCAGTCCCAGAAATTTGCCCAAAAGAAAAGGAATATAAGGAATGTATGTCCATACAAAGACTTGTTCATGAATGTTTACAGCAGCCTTATTTGTAATTGCTAATACCTGGAACAACTGAAATGTCCATCAACATATAAAGGGACAAATAGCTTGTAATATATCTACACAATAGAATACTGCTTAGCTATTGAAAGGAATGAATTATTGATACAGACAACAGTATGGATGAATCTCAAAATAATTATTTTGAAAGAAGGCAGACACCACCCCCAAACAGAGTACATAACGTATGATTCTATTTATATAAAATTTACAAAGTGCTAACTAATCTATAGTGACAGAAAGCAGATCAGTGGGAGTAGTAGGGAGAGATTTCTAAGGGGCAAGAAAAAAACTTTTGTAGATAACAAGTATGTTCAATATCTCAATTGCGGTGATGGTTTCACAGGTATAATACATATGTCAAATATATCTCAATAAATATATCAAAAATACTTAAATGTACAATAAACATTTTTCAAATATAAGCTAATTCAGACCACTATCCTGTCTCCATTAATAACACTTTCTCATTTCTTTTCTTTACCATTTACAACACTACTAGTAAAAGCACTTCTCAAACTAGAATAATGTCCTTCAAATTTTCCCTCAGATTTCTGCATTATAACTAAGCAATGCTTTTATATTATACTTAATGAAATGTTTTGGTAAGTCTTTCCACCAAGCTGATCTTCCTACAGCCTACTTATCTCAGCAGTGGGTTATTCTGGGTTACACACAGAGTAAGGCCGCTTTGGGTAAGACCCTACTTGTGAAAAGGCCAAATTACCCTTCACTTCATAGTGCCTCCTAAGAACCCTTTTTCTCATTCAGAGAATGAACCTGAGTGAAACTGTTATTTCTCTTCATTATTTATATTAAGCTTAACTTTACAAAAATAGACTTCTTTCTGCTATAGTATAAGCAAGGAAACTGAGGCAGCTTAGAATGAAGTATGTAGATGGAAATGTGAGGAGACAGCTCACCAGTTCATGGCTAACTGGCCAGTGTTCTAGGGCAGTGATGCCTCACTTCATCCAATATGTGATCAAAATTACTTTTTTGTACACTGAATTCTACTTTTGCATTGGTTAACACAGCTTCACTTCCAACTGACCTTCAACTGATGAACTGAATAACTTAAGGTTAATGACAACGTTAAAGGCGCTAGTTAGAGGAAACTGTAAAGACTACCTCGAAGATCAAGACGACTTCTGTGATGTGAAAAATTACTCCCAAATTTACCTACATATGAAATTTTGTAGCAAAGAATACTTGTAGGCAAAAATTTTTTCAAAGACAATAAGTAATGATGGTAAGAGTGACAGGTATGGGAAGCAGCCAAAAGAAGAATTATTTGTTGCAAAAAGGCAAAAGCTGTTATTTCTACTTCCAAGTCCAGAAGTTTTGAGTAAAGCAAAAATCAATTATTTTCCTACAGATAGCAGGCAATAAACTCTCAGGTCGCTAAAACTGTCTCTCTGAGACAGAGAACTAATCTAACTTATAACACAATATACCGACTACTGTATTGCTCATTTAAGATGATAGTAAATGCTTTACTAAGTAGATGAGAAAGAAGATTTCAGAAGCTCCCCAATGTAAAAATTGGGAATAGTGGAAGACAGTTCTTAATTTATTCTATGGAGAAGTCAAAAAGAGTAACTCCAGGCAGCATTTACGTCTTCGGCTTCAAGAAAATCCCAACAGGATCACTTTCTTTCAGAAAGGCCAACTTAGTACTCAATATAATGCTCCATAACTGTGCTAAAACAAAGTACATCAGAACAGAACTGTGAATTCACATGTGGCTATTTAAATTAAATAAAATGGAAAATTCAGTTCCTCAGTCACACTAGGCACATTTCAAGTGCTCTATAGCCACATGTGGCTAGTGGCTACCATACTAATAGCATAGATGTAGAACATTCCCACCATCATAGAAATTTTTATTGGACAGTGTGCTACTCCAAGTTTAGAGTAAGACAGTGGCTCTCTTTCACAAACTCTTTAGTCCTTTAGATAAATGACATTTCATTTTTGTGAAACTTATATTTTTCATTAAAAAATACAGTTTTTACCCAATCAAAAATAGGCAGAAGACCTAAATAGACATTTCTCCAAGAAAGACATACAGATGGCCAACAGGCACATGAAAAGATGCTCAACATTGCCAATTATTAGAGAAATGCAAACCAAAACTACAATGAAGTACCAACTCACACTGGTCAAAATGGCCATCATTAAGTCAACACAACAAATGCTGGAGAGGGTGTGGAGAAAAGGAAACCTTCCTACACTGTTGGTGTGAATGTAAACTGGTGCAGCTACTATGGAAAACAGTATGGAGGTTCCTTAAAAAATTAAAAATAGAGTTGCTATATGATCTAGCAACCCCACTCCTGGGCATGTGTCTGGAGAAAACTCTAATTCAAAAAGATACATGCACCCCAATGTTCACAGCAGCACTATTTATCAATACAATAGCCAAGACATGGAAGCAAACTAAATGTCCACTGACAGATGGATAAAAATGTGGTATATACACACAACTGGAATGCTGCTCAACCATAAAAACAAATGAAATAATGCCATTTGCAGCAACATGGATGGACCCAGAGATTATTATACTAAGTGAAGTAAGTCAGAAAGAGAAAGACAAATACCATATGATATCAGGAGTTTGAGATTAGCAGAAACAAACTTCTACATATAAAACAGATAAACAACAAGGTCCTTCTGTATAGCACAGAGAACTATATTCAATATCCTGTAATAAACCATAATGCAAATGAAAAAAATACAGTCTTATGAATCAATGCTTTTTAAAGTCCAGGTACTGAGGCCATCCATGGAATGAAATTAGCTTTAGACACAATCAACATAGAATGCAGCACAGATTTTTTTTTTTTTAATCCTATAAAGTTCCCTTTACCTTGGGTGTATTTAACTACTTTGCAAAGAGCCATCAATAATCTGTTGCACTAAGGTTGTTCTGCCCATTTGGAACATTTGAAGGCTGACAGAGAAGAAAATCATGTCAGCTTTACCAAATCAGCAACTCAGGAACTGAGACAAAGCAGTCTACAATTAAAAGCCACAGATATAGTTACAGAAGATCTAATGGCTTTGACAAATGAACTCAAGGGAACGAAGTGCCAACAAAACTCACTAAGTGCAAAGGTTGCTCAAAATAAACTATCACCTTATTAATGGATATAAATGTTGGTAAACTGCATAAATAATTCTGGTTCAGTTTCATTTAAGTGGAATCTTCACCGAAGCCATACATTACTGACTTCACAGCACCTGTCTTCCAGTTGACTGCTAACAAAACCACTCTAATTTCAGTTTGCAGTCAACAGTGCAGAAGAGTATTACCTATTATTCACCTAACTCTTTCACTTAAGTCCCTTCGGTCAAAATAAAATCTTTCCCCAATGTCATATGTAATTCAATAAGGCCAAAAACCTCATGAAGGAAAGGGAGAGCATAAAGTATACCACCTTGTCCCAACTATCAATCCACTAATAACATAATCCCATTCAAATAAAATAACAGCTATTGTGACACTAAGAGCTATTCTTCGGTATTTCAAATTATACTTTGGTAAGTATTAACTCTTCATAGATCTTCAAAATGAACATGCTCACTCCATATACCTGCAAGGGCCCCAAAAAGGCTACAAAGCCACATCTGTTATTCTAACAACATATTTGATGTGCATCAGGCATCGAGGGATGTATTTTCATTAACAGAAGAATCATCGATTACTTCTGAAGCCTAACAGAGGCAAGTATAGACTTTGAATGGCTGACAAAATGAGAAGACTGGTTTGATGAATGGAGGCTCCAAGAGTGAGGTTTATGTGCTGAACCCAGCTTTATGAGAATCTTCTGTGTGCAGCTCAAAGAGCAGCTAGTGACTAAGTCACTATTAAAAAAAGGTACTGCACTGAGTGAGGTGTAACAGCTGGGTCACACCAAGCCTAGTAAACTGCTAACAGGTTAAAAAAATTGCTAACAGGTTAAAAAATAGGAGGAAGGTTGTTTAACCTGAAGGAAGGAATCAGGAGAAAAACTCAATGCACACAACTAACTTTGGTCTTCAATTTTTTCCTTCCCTCCTATGTACCCAAAAAACCATCTGGTGAAACCACTATTTGATAAGGACAAGAAATATCAGCTAGAGAAAGTTGATACAAATGTAACATGAAACCCTCATTTCTGCTATTAAGACAGAGGGAAAATAATGCAAATATGAAAAGCAATTTTTGTGACTTAATTTTTACATAATTCCAAACTTCCAAAAACAGCAAGAATAGTACAAAGAACTGCCATATACCTTTTACCCAAGATCCACCAAGTCCTCACATTTTCTTGGCATGGAAAAATCTGGTAAGTTTTTTTTATCTCTGACCTATGTTTTTTTCCTTCTGGAAATGACTTTATGTTCTAAAAACCCTCTAATTTTTCTCACTTTAATGATTCTAAATCAATTCAGTAACCACAGGGAGATCGATGACTGCTTCCTAAAGATAAACACGGAGCAAGACCTTACTAAGCAGGGCTCCCATCAGAGAAACAGTTTCCCTCAAATATTCAGGGAGTAACTAACTCCTAATTACTGAATTCAGGTAGGAGAGGGACAGAAAAAAATTATGAATTAACTGGAGCAAATTTCAGTAACTACTAGACCAATTTTCTCCAATATCTTAAGTTTTTCTGAGTAACTCATGGCTCTGGCCACTATTATATATTTAATTCACCAATACACCTTTCACTTGCTAAAAAAACATAAAACAAACCTCCAAATAGCCTACAGTTTAATTGCCCTGAATTACATCTTTAAGAATTTTAGGGGTAGGATTTCACAATACCCCCAAATTACTGAATACAATATGGGGTGTTTCAAAAACAGAGTAATTTTCTTATCAGCTTGTTCTGATGAGAAAAAAATGATAAAAGTATGTGGTCCTGGAAATGAGTTTGCTCTAGGGCAGTGTGCCATCTTACTCATTCACCATCCCAGTTCTCACTGTTAAGAGATTTAAAACCTCCCTCTGGTAACTGCTGGCCATCCTTCCTGCTTATTTTCCCCACAGAACAGCACAGACCAAATATAACTGTCACCCTACACCCCCCTCCCCCATATTAACACGTAGCTTCATGCCTCCTACTGATCTTCTGTCAGACTGTCTGTTCCTTCACCCTTCACTAGAGCCTCTGCATCTAGTTTGCCCCACCCTAAGTCTCCATCCTGTTTGTCCTTTTGAATGCATAATATCCTGCCAATGGTTAGGCCTACCTCAATTAGTCCCTACCGAGAAGATCCTTTTTATCCATCCATTCTAAGCCCTCCTGCCCATCCAAGAACCTACCACATTCTACATCCTCTGCATAACAGTAAAACTTGTTTTTCTTTTAATGTCTAATGAGACTTCTAGAGACAATCCATTAAGCCCCAATTTCTTGTCAAAGAAACAATTCTAGTTCTGTGATAATTTGCAGAATACAAATTACTGACCCAGACTGATCCCAGGAAGTTTTATTTTTCAGCTCTAATGTTCCCAACTTAGACCTTTTAGTTGGTGCTCTCCTACCAGCAGGACAATTGTTTTCAAGAACTCTTAATGTTGCATTTTATATATAGTAGCAAAAACACCAAAATAAGAGGACTGAGATGGCATAATACATAATTTTCACTATGAAAATTCACTTGGGAACCCAAGTTGGGAGGATGGTACCGTACACTGGGAGAGAGAAAATGTGGAAATGTTTGGAATGAGGAGTCAGAGCCCAAGAAAGAAAAGCAGGGCATTCAGGCAGGGGAGGAGGTAGTGACAAGATAAAGACTGGTAACATACAGGGGGATTATAACAATATTAAGTAAACAGATTAAAGGACACTTATATATAATAAATATATTAAGGACAGTGGAAGCCAAGTTTCTCACTGTAAGAGAATGGCATTACAACAAGAAAGTGGTATTAGACTGGAATTGGAGTTAATATGAATTCATGATCTTCAATACACTTAGATGAAGAAATAAATATATACTGAGGTTCAATGTGTACATATCCACTGGGAGGGTCTGAGAGCAACACCACACCAGCAACAATAAGCACATTAATTACCCAGATCTTGGCTTCTGAATACTAATTTCCACTAAAAATAACCAAGGTTCCTTGGAGAAATGACTGATTCCAGGGCTGGCGCAGGGAAGGTATGAGATGAACCTAGAACATCATCTTGTGCCAGAAAACAAGAAAATGCTCAAGTATATTCTGTCAACAGACATGTCAAAAAAGACACAGAAACCAGCCTGAAGGGGCTCTCACTGGCCAAATCTGGGACAATTTGGACATCAAAATATGCAACGGTATTAGATTATAATTCACTAAATAAACTAGGAAAACATGAGTCCATACAGACACAAATTTAATGAATAAGTAGTGTCATAAAGATGGAACATTTACCTAGTTAAAAGGACTTTCCCACATAACATTTATTAATTACAATAGCAAGAGTAACTTTACAGTAATAAAGCCTATCAGATAATACCTCAATTAAGCAGTCAAAGTAGTCATCATTAGCAATGGATCAAAATGAAATTGTATGACATGTTGACAGGGCACAATGAGAAAAACATCACTTACGTGATATTCCTCCAAAAGTACATAACTTGAATCATGAAGAAATAACCAATAAAGTCAAATCAAGAGACAGTCTACAAAATAACTGCCTTGTAAGCTCCAAAGGTGCCAAATTCACAAAGGTAAGAAGAGACTAAGGAAATATTCCAGAAGGAAACAAAAAGACATTATGGGGATATATAATATAAAAGACACCACTGGGACAACTGGCAAATTTGAATGCTATCTAACAATTAGATAATAGCAATGTGTCAATGTTAATTTCCTAAATTTGATCATTATACTTCAGTTTTGTATGAAAATTTTTTTTAGAAAATAAACACTAAAATATTTGGAAGTGATGGCACATCAGGTCAGCAACTTACTCTCAAATGGTTCTAGAAGTTATGTGTGATATTTTTTAAGGTGAAAAAAGAAAGAAAACCCATTTAGGTAGAAGTTATGTGTGATATTTTTTAAGGTGAAAAAGAAAGAAAACCCACTTAAGAATCTGGCAAATCTAGTTTCAAACTCAGGTTCAGCCACTTACAAACTACAAAGCTTTAGACAAGCTGCTTAATCTCTCTAAACCTTGTTTGCTCATTTAATAATGGGAATCAATCTCATGATCTGTGGTGAGAATTAAATGAGATATGTTTAAAACACCTTAGCACAATGCCTGGCACTTAGTATGTGCTTGCTGACAGTTACACTTTCTCTGAATATAAAATTTGATAATGTTTGGTTTCCCCTAAACTACTTGGAAGAGAATACCCAATCCTGGCTACATCTAGCATTTTGCAGACTTTTGGTTGTCAACCACGGTTGTAATTTGTAAAATCTGCTGGTTGCAATTCTGTACCACAGATGCATGGTCGGTCACTGCCTCTGCACAGAAGGAAAACACAAACGCCAAGCTCCTCTGTCTATAGTTCCCCATTTGTCCACAAGCATGCAGTCTGGCTTGAGGTTGTGCTATAGGTTGTTATTTTTCTTGACCACACCGCCAGTGATTGCTTCACCTCAGCCCACAAGGCAGCATTACTCAGCATCCTACTCTCATTCACTTAGCAGAACTGATTTGTCCAGGACAATGCATGCTTATCTGGACTTCAGCGAGGAAAGTTTTCTAAATTGAAGAGCAACTAGGGGAGAATTGCATAGTTTAAAGAAAAAACAACAAAAACTCCATTATCTGGAAAGAGTGGGTTAACAATCTTATTAAAGGCATTCCAGATGCTTCAGATGTCCTTCATACTCTGTCCAGGTCAAGAAATGGATTTGAATTGTTAGCTACTAAGTGTTATAAAAATGGTTCTTTTTTGTCCCATAACTACATGTTAGTGCACACGTATTCTGCCTTGAGATTCTCCATACAAACTAAGATTGGACTACTCAAAGTATGATCCAAGGACCAATGCCACTCTGCAAAGTATTAAAGATCTATAATGAGATAGGCAGCAATACTAAGGGTAAGAACTTGGAAATTTTTGTAATAACAGAATAACTTTGCCTACTGACTATAATGAAAAACTAAGACATATTCTACATCTTTATTGTTGGGTTTTTTAATCTTGCAATTCATTTTTATTGTATTTTCCAATAATATTGGATTGTGACAGGTTGGGAGAAAAAAGAACTGGCCTTTACCACAAACAGTTTGAAAAGCAATACACTAAGATTTTCACATCCTAAGTTTATATACAATAAGCTAACAATTACTGAGCACTTACTACATACCAGGTACTGTTTGCTTTACACACATTACCTTATTAAATCCTCACAGCAAGCTAAGTCTTATCTCTACCCTCATTTTCCAGATGAGGAAACTAGGGTACAACTTGCCCAAGAAACAGAGTAAATAATATGTCTGACTTTTGAACTGAAGCCCTTAACTAATAAGCCAAAGAGTCTTGAAAACAATACAAAGTAGAAAGAGAAAACAGTTAGCTCACTTAGAAACGATGGGGAAAATTTTCCTGAATGCATGATTTTCTGGTTGGCATTCACTGAACACGAGTATTTTCACCTAGACTTCATCATGTCCAAGAGAGAGAATAAGCCATTTAGCCTGCCCCATGCAGAAACAGAATGGGTGGTCACAAGAACACACACATCTCACAGGGAGCCAACAGCAGGCCCTGGGTCATTGTCAGAAACTAAAGCTAAATCTGGCTGCTGTCTCCCTCAGGGGCTGTGCAGTCATTGATATTATGCATGCTTCTGCTTTGTTCTCTCTGGCCGGGGCTTCCTCTACTTCAACCTTACAGGTATACCTGCCCATCACTAGTTTAAATTTCCCTCTGCCTCTCCTAGAAGTTCACATTTCTCCCCGGAGCCACACAGGTCAGAGGTTATAGGTTGGCTACCTCATAAATCAGGCACCTCTTCCGGTAGTTTGGCATGGTGGTCAAGTGACACAAAAAACCAGGGTGAATCCATCCACAATAACTAGGGGTCAGAGCAGGACTCTAAAGTCTGCATTTCTTCTACTATATTATATTACCTGATCTTTGAGAAGATGGTAATAGTTCATAAGGTCTGAGGAAAGATTTGGACTCAAATGTCTGTTTCATTTTGTAGGACTTGAGAGGAATGCAGGGGAAAAAGCTAGGGGGAAGAAAAGAAAGAATGAAACAGAAAGAAAAACAGAATTCAACAGGAAAAATAAAATATTGAAAAGGATTTTAATATATGAAACATTGGCCCCAGCCAAAAACAGTCAACAATTATTGCAGAAAAGCAGGATTAGTAAGATAACAGACCTCACAACTGAGATCCTGAGAAAAGTACAGAAAAACATACATTTATATATCCACCTTACGTACCTTATGTTATGGACTAATCCTGCTGCAGTATGGTCAAGTATTACATCCAACATAGTACTAGAGAGAGAGCTTGGATAGAAAAGTTTGACACCTAGATCAACAAAACAATGTTAGGTTTTAAGTTCAGAGGCATAAGAGCATAAAGTCAAAGAAAAGAAAGGATTTGAGAGGCAAGCCTTCCACATTCAGAAGCAGACTATAGAACTTCACAGGAAAAGCTTTTGGTATTGTTGAAGCAGGAGGGAAACCTAGAAACTAGAAACCACCCATGACTTTAATTTTTTTTAAGTGGGGGAGGAGGGGTGATCTTGGGAAAGATGAGTATCATTTAACATGGAGATCAGTAAAAATTTTAGTAACAGTAGTTTCCATAACTAGAATGAATCAACAAATAAGTGAATATGGCAGCCTTTTCTAAACTTATAAATAAAGGAAAAGTATGCACATGGAAAGGTAGCTACAAGGTTCTGAGATGGTTGTGTGAATACATGCTAAGAGGATGTAACTCTTGGAGAGTGAGCAGTTTCACAAAAGGGAGGAAGATGCCAGGATCAGGTGAACATCACTGATGGCACTCCCCATCACACTCTGTTCAGAGTGCAAGGTGTATGTGAATGCATGCTGGCAACAAAGACCTGAAACGTTTGTCACACTCAACATTTGGCATTCAAGGATTTAACACTTGGGGTTTCAAGGCTCACTACATGTAATCAATTATTCTGCTAAGTATGAATTTAATTCTGCTGCAGGACAGCTGTGCAGGCATGCGTTACTTAGCTGAACACTGAGCCTAAGCAGACCAGCTCACCGTGGTTTTACAGTTTTTATTTCACACAGGGTCTCAAGTAATTCTCAGAACAATTATGAGAGGTATGGTACTACCACCCATATTTATAGCTAAGAAAACTAAGGAAAAGATTTGCTTCACTGGTATCTTAAAGGTTTCAGAACACATCTCCCACAAATTTCAAGGGTGTACTGTATTGCTACTTGTTTATGCCTAAACTTCCCAATTCAACTTTATGGTCTTTGAGAGTAGGTACTATATATACACTTCTCCCTACAGTGCTTTATGTAAGCAATAAACATAGCAGATATTCAAGAAAATTATCTTCTGAACAAATGAAATTTATTTCCACATAGCACTTCTTTTCAAGTTTCAGTAGCGCATGTTACAAGTGTTCTCAGAAAAAAAAGAAACAACAGTTTAAGCTGAAATTGGAAGCCTGAAGAATTTGCCTCTATGTGGTCTCAATTTAATTCTGGATCTGAAAGATAAGTTACCCCTATTTAATGGAAAGATTTTCAAAGTACACATACAACCAGAAAGCAGTTCCAAAAATGCCCACTTATATAAAGCAAGGATTACAAGGATAAGATCTTTTAGTATGGTCCCGTAGTGTTCACATCAGATTCTTATATATTCAGCTATTTATATTTATATATTTGACAATTTACATGACATCATTACCACCTCTATCTGTAATGTGCATCCATGTTATTCAAACTGACATCCTTTGAATGGTGAAACTACACAGATGAAACACCACCACAGAAAATACATGGTTAACTGCTTAAAACTGTAACTATTTTTTTAAGTAAAAAATCTGTTTTTAACATTGTGCACAGTGTTAACAGTAGTAGGCCAGAATTCACAGATTTAAAGCCGTTTTCATGAGTACAATGCTAACATTCCTATCCTGATGAAGTCAGGCTAAATGCATTTGCAGGAAACCATCACTACTGTGGAGAAACTGCACTGATAACACTGAAACAGCATCTGCTGTTGCTGCACATTAACGTCACAGAGCAAGACTGAAGCTCGATTCATTCATCTTGTAACTGAAAGTTGTACCCTTTGACCAACATTGATAACACTTATTACCCAAATTTAAAATCCTGAAATACCTCCTTTCTAGAATCGATATCACTGGTGTCAGTCAGTGACTGATGGTCACCACCTCTGTGGCTTCATTTATCTCCTTTTCTTCTTCCTCCCCCAAGAATCTGAGCACACCCTTTGTGCTCTCTATGTTCGCTTCCCCTAAGTCAGTGATTTTCAAAACGTGACCCCTGACCAGCAGCAACAGCAATATCACCTGAAAATTTGTTAGACATGCAAATCACTCCAGCCCCACACCTTTTGAAGTACACCCTTCAGACAGAAAAATGACACCAGATAGAAACATCAATCTATATAAAAGAATGTCAAAAGCAGTGGAAACAGTTATTACTCCGATAAATAAGATTTTTTCTTAAATCTCTCTTTTTTTTTTTTTAGTTGTTGGGGGGAGGGGTTTATTAATTAATTTTTTTTTATTTTTGGCTGTGTTGGGTCTTCGTTTCTGTGTGAGGGCTTTCTCTAGTTGTGGCAAGCGGGGGCCACTCTTCATCGCGGTGCGCGGGCCTCTCACTATGGTGGTCTCTCTTGTTGCGGAGCCGTGTCTTCCCGGACCCGTGTCCCCTGCATTAACAGGCAGATTCTCAACCACTGCGCCACTAGGGAAGCCCTTCTTAAATCTCTTCAAAAGAAAATTGACTACTGAAACACAAATAGTAACAATGTAGTAAAAGTTTTATAAAATATGCAAAAGTAAAATGTATGACAACAGCACAAAGATGGGGAGGGAAGAATGAAAGCACAGTATTATAAGGTTTTTTTGTTTTGTTTTGTTTTGTTTGCGGTACGCGGGCCTCTCACTGCTGTGGCCTCTCCCGTTGCGGAGCACAGGCTCCAGACCCACAGGCTCCAGACCCGCAGGCTCAGTGGCCATGGCTCACGGGCCCAGCCGCTCCGTGGCACGTGGGATCTTCCTGGACCGGGGCACGAACCCGTGTCCCCTGCATCGGCAAGCGGACTCTCAACCACTGCGCCACCAGGGAAGCCCAAGGTTTTTATACTATATGTAAAGTAATACAATATCACTTGAACACAGATTGTGAGAAGTTAAAAATGTGTATGACACACCCTAAAGTAAGCACTAAACTAACAAAAATAAGTTAACAAAGGAGATACAATGGAATCATTTAAAAATGTTCAATTAATCTAAAAAAAAAGCAGAAAAAGAAGAACAGGTAGGATAAATAGGAGACAGATAGCAAAATGACAAATTTAAACCTAATCATACCAATAATCACACTAAAAAGAAATGGTCTAAAAACCCCCAATTAGGGCTTCCCTGGTGGCACAGTGGTTAAGAATCCCCCTGCCAATGCAGGGGACACGGGTCCGGAAAGATGCCACATGCCGCGGAACAACTAAGCCCGTGTGCCACAACTACTGAGCCTGCACTCTAGAGCCCGTGAGCCACAACTACTGAGCCCACGTGCCACAACTACTGAAGCCCTCGTGCCTAGAGCCCATGCTCCGCCCACAATGAGACAAGCCACTGCAATGAGAAGCCCACACACCACAATGAAGAGTAGCCCCTGCTCGCCGCAACTAGAGAAAGCCCGTGTGCAGCAATGAAGACCCAATGCAGCCAAAAATAAATAAATTTAAATAAATAAACACCCTCAATTAAAAGGAAAAGACTGTCAGAGCGGATAAAGAAGCAAAAACTATAGGCTGCCTACAAGAAATGCATTTTAAATATAAACATAAATAGGTTAAAAGTAAAGAATGGAAAAAGACATACTGTGCTAACGCTAATCTAAAGAAAGCCTGAGGGGACTTTCCCTGGTGGTCCGGTGGTTAAGACTTCGCCTTCTCATGCAGGGGTGTGGGTTCAATCCCTGGTAAGGGAACCAAAATCCCACATGCCTCGTGACCAAAAAACCAAAACATAAAACAGAAGCAATACTGTAACAAATTCAGTAAACAAGAAAAATGGTCCACATCAAAAAAATCTTTAAAGAAAAAAAATAAAGAAAGCTTGAGTAGCTTAATTAATCTCCAAGTAAATTTCAAAACAAATAATATCACCTAGGATAAAGATAAGTCATTTCACAACGATAAATGGATCAACTCATAGATATGTAAAAATCCTAAACATTTATGAACCTAACAACAGAGCTTCAAAATACATGAAGCAAAATGTGACAGAAATATAAGGGGTAAAAAATAGAAAAATCCACATTTATAGTCAGATATATCAATGCCTATCTCTCAATAACTGATAAAACAAGTAGGCAAAAAAGACACAGTAGACTTGAACAAACACCATCAACCAACTTGACCTGACATTTACAAAACACACCACCCAACAACAGCAGAACGCACATTCTTCTCAAGCACACGTGACGCATTCACCAAGACATGATATATTGAGCCAAAGAACAAGTCGCAATAAAGTATTAAAATAACTGAATTCACACGAAATATATTTGCTGAATACAAGAGAATTAAAATAGAAATAACATTAAAATACCTGGGAAATACCCAGGGAAGGAAAAAAGAAAGAAAAGGAAATACTATAGTACACTGAAATGTCCCAAAGGTCATAATACTTTATATACCCATAATAACATAAATGCTGAAGAATTATTTAACCACAAGTTGCACTATAAACATATCTGGAGTGGAAGGGGATAGGAGAGTATGGTGTAATAAAGCAAACATTTTATACATCATAACAAAAAGTAAAAAATGTCTAAAAGTGATAAATCAAAAAGTAGCAATATATGTATATCAATCATAAATACACAGAGTATAAAATTAGAAGAAACAGAAGAACTGAAAGTAGCTAGCTGCTTCTGGGGAAAACTGGAAGGAATAGGGACGTGTGGGGCATTTTGTTACATGTAATATTTCGGCTTTAAACTATGGGCATGTAGTACTTTGACAAAATAAATACTTTTATCAATAAAAGAGATTTCATCTACATCATCTCAGTTGATTCCTAGTGAGGGACATATAATGACCTCCATTTGACAAATGAGTTAACTGATATTGCAGTTAAGTAGCTTGCCCAAAAAATCAAAGCCACCATACTTTCTTTGATAATTATATATACAACACTTATCTGGCATCATTTACACAGATAATTAAAGGAAGGGAAAAACATAAATTGTTTTCAGTTCTCATTTTTATTTATTTCTGTAAATACTTTTAGTTTTTATTCTCCTCTACTGAAGATTACTAGTTTATTGCTTGCAAAGAACAAGAAGGAATATTCACAATTAACCTCCTGTTAATAATGGATTTTTAAAAGAAACTGGAACAAAGATTGATTCTTGGCAAATATGGAGAGCAACATTATACTCAAAATCCAAGATTAAACACTTCTTTTAATCATTATTTTTAATTGTGGTAAAATACACATAACATCAAATTTACCGTCTCAACCATTTTAAGTGACAGTTCAGTGGCATTTTGTACATTCATCTCTAGAACTTCCCATCCTTCCCTCCCCCAGTCCGTGGCAACCACCATTCCTCTTCCTGTCTCTGTGAATTTGATCACTCTAGGTACCTCATCTAAGTGGAATCAAAGTTATTTGCCCTTTTGTGACTGGCTTGTTTCACTTGGCACAATGTCCTCAAAGTTTATCCATGTTACAGCAAAACTTTTTAAAACTAGTTTCCAAAGCAGTAAAACCAATTTCTTTGATAATGCTGTGAAATCAAAGCACCAATGAATTTAAGAGATACTAGTTAAGAAAAATTGTTTCCCTCTCCTTCAACCATGATCCAGGCACAAAAGAATAAAAAGAGTAAGTCACAACTTTATAAACTACCAAGAAAGGGTTTGTTGGTACTTTATAATGTGCCTGAAGGAAGGGAAAAACCCAGTTCTGTCTTTGAAAAATCCAAACAATTACTTTTCCTCTAAGGTTGTGCACTTTTATGTTGTACAGCAAAGGTCTACAAGAAAGAGCTTCTGTAAATTCAGAGTCTTTGTTTCTATATTAAGGGTGAGGCCACACAAAGACAAAAGTGCTAACAATGTTAGGTGGTCACAGAATACTGAGTCATGGTAAATATCTTACAAATCAGAAGCGAAATAGCCTCCATTCAGTCATACAGAGCACAAGTAAAAAATACATAAAATCTGACCTTTACAATATACTTTGAAAAGGTTCCCTTGGTTGCAGTTTTTTAAAATAACAAGCTTGTTGTGTGCCTTTCCATTCCCCTCCATTCTGTCACTCGGAATCTCTACCCTGAATACCCTGCATTTATTTCCATCTAAAACGCACACAGAGGTCCCAGACAGCCTTTCAATAGAGGCACTCGACAGACAAAGGACACCAGCCCTTTGAGATATCAAAAATGCCACTCTGATATTGGGGTGCGATGGTTCTCTGAATTTTGATATATGATGCAACTAGAGTCACCCACAGAATTTTAACAAGGACGGATAACCAGTAATGCCTCAAGTGTCCAGGTGTCTGAAAAGCACTTAACCAAGAGATGTGCTTTTCACAGTCTCAAAAATATTAACACCAAAAAAAAAAGTTTGCTTAAAACAAAGTCAGATATTTTATATGACAACTATACATTTTTTAAAAGTCTTTTATGCAAGACATTCATTCATTTTTCTTTTATAAAGATTATATCATCTGGCATATCCAAAAATAAGTGATTCCCACTGCTAACTAATATAAGACTATGTCAATGATGTTCCAACACAAAATTTCCCACTGTCCAAAATTATCTGCTTCATTGCTAT
Organism: Neophocaena asiaeorientalis asiaeorientalis; assembly: GCF_003031525.2. Taxonomy (NCBI): domain Eukaryota; kingdom Metazoa; phylum Chordata; class Mammalia; order Artiodactyla; family Phocoenidae; genus Neophocaena; species Neophocaena asiaeorientalis. The sequence goes on along the minus strand of NW_020175393.1, from coordinate 5,321,225 downwards.
TTTTCTAGATACTATGCAGTTTCCCCCAACACCTCAAAAGACAAAAGTATTAAGTATCCAGCACTGCCATTACCTAAGTTCTTAAATTGCCACAAAAGCTATAAGTGACACCATCTCTATGTGACACCCACCATATGTCAAAACACAATACACCTCACTCATCCCAAAAGAAAATTGAATTTATTGCTTTTGACTTTCCTTTCAATGAAGACAAATTTCGGCCTGAAAGAAGCATACAAAGTTTTTTCTCTTTTCTTCTTTAGGCTCCTCCTCTGGCAGGACCTTTTAAGAATTTTAAGAGGAGAATTTTGTGTGCTTTGTGGTATCTCATAAAGCCAGACCACTTGACAGTT
>NW_020175393.1:5281593-5320491 GCF_003031525.2 Neophocaena asiaeorientalis asiaeorientalis | reverse complement strand
ATAAAGACTTGTCAGGCTTCCCTGGTGGCGCAGTGGTTGAGAGTCCGCCTGCCCACGCAGGGGACACAGGTTCATGCCCCAGTCCGGGAGGATCCCACATGCCACGTAGCGGCTGGGCCCGTGAGCCATGGCCACTGAGCCTACGCGTCCGGAGCCTGTGCTCCGCAACAGGAGAGGCCACAGCAGTGAGAGGCCTGCATACTGCCAAAAATAAATAAATAAATAAAGACTTGTCAAGTTCAGGGGGGCTTAAAGTACTAATGATGTAGAAAACATTTTTAGGACATTTTAGTGATTCTTTAGTTGCTTTATGGGATAAATCTCATTTATAATGCAAGCCTCACATTAAGAAAAATTTTAAGATTAAAAAAATTGTAATAAATGTAACACAAAGTTGTCAACTGTACCTACTCTACTGAACAATGAATAAGCTTAAGTAATTTGCAAAACAATCAGGAAATGAATTAACAGATGGTAAATAGAAAAACGCATATAATCCCTTACAAATACTCACAAATAAAAATGTTGTTGCCACTTTGTTATAGATTTCTTCCTGGTCCCATCTTCAAGGTTACTAACAGAGCACAGTTACAATGTTAGGAGAAAGGAAATGGAGTTTGAACGATACACATTAAAGAAGAAAAAACAAGCCACTTTTTACCCCCACCACTTCAGTTTACTTTGAAACTCATTAGTTCAATAAACATTTGGAATAAGCATCAGTGTTTTAGAAAGACTCTAAGATTTCTTCCAAATATTCCATGATCACCATTTTCTAATACCACTTGATTAATGGAGATTTAACACTTCTAGACCTCCTAAAAACAATGTTATATAACACTTACGACATATACTGCATAATGGAATGGGCACAGAAGAAATGGACAATCTAGCTTTCAGTTGCCATTAGAAGCCTAGGACCTGTGTTAAAAGTATTTTTAAGAGTAACTTTTCCTGAGGTTAATAGCTACTGGATCTTAAACCATATTAGCCAAAGAAAACACCATTGTCATCTTATGCAAAGCTGGCAAAGTCAGTGACTTCTGAAGATGCTGAATATTTTAAAAGTTATCTGTCTTGGCCTGTTAGTTCAGCCACAGCTTAGAACAGTGCTAAGAAGGCAGCAGCAGGTTTAAGCCTTAATTATCTTTACTCAGAAAACTGTTCAAACTTAAAATATTATCATTCTGGGTGTTAATCTTCAAAAATGAAGTGTGGGACCTTTAATAATTCTGTTATAATGTCTTTCTCTTAAAACCATCAGTAGGGCTTTCAAGACTTTAGGACAGTGTTAGAAATGTATAGGTTTAGTTTAGTCCAATTAAACTAGCTTCCTCCAGTACAGAGCTCATTTTTCCAGAAATAATTTTTTTCAACAGGGTATACCTATATACTTTTTTTTTTGGCAGTACACGGGCCTCTCATTGTTGTGGCCTCTCCCGTTGCAGAGCACAGGCTCCGGACGCGCAGGCTCAGCGGCCACGGCTCACGGGCCCCGCCACTCCGCGGCATGTGGGATCTTCCCGGACCGGGGCAGGAACCCGTGTCCCCTGCATCGGCAGGCGGACTCTCAACCACTGCGCCACCAGGGAAGCCCCCTATACTTTTTAATTGAATTATTCCATAGAAATATATTCCTCTTGTTCTCCCTTGCGTGTATATGTTAATAAATGTTAAAATGTTGTCTAAACCCATTATCAGTCTTTATATGTACAACTTTCCCCTTGGTGTTTATATTTCCAAGCTTTTGATAAAGTTCTATTTTTTCGTTCAAATCAAGTCCTATGGAAAACAGAAAAAAAATCAAGCACCTTCATTGCTTTCCTTGTGCCAGTGTTGAATTCTAGAGTTTATGTGATATATCAGCTAAAAACAGAACTCTATTCTTTTTAGTGTAGATATAAATACAACATTTGAATCAACTTACAAAGGGGTCCCCCTATGGAGTGAATTAGTAAACTGTCAGCCTATAAAGATCTATTCAAAGACATTTGTGCTTTAAACATTTGATCAAAGTGCCGCTAAAATTCCAAATAGTCTTAAGTCACTGATAGCTCAAAATTCTATTATCACCTAAAAATAAAGTAACATTCATACACTAAGGCAAAATCTTACATTTTCCTCATAATTTTCAAGTATCATTTTTTTGGGGGGGAGTTCTCTATTACATTGAAAACTTGACTTTTTAGAAAAATAAAGAGGTGAATATAGCTACAGTTTTATACACCCTCACCTTCCTAAACATGAATAATTCAAAACTTGGAAACTGCAGAATTTAGTCTGCAGAAATTTAAAGAATTTTGCTAACATGTCTTGATCATGAAGAAAAAGTGGATTTGAAATAACAAACTTTTAAATTTATTCAGTCCATAAGGAAATTTACGAAACTTTTTTATGAAGGTAAATATTTACCTTTCTTTCCCCCCAAAAAAGTGCTGAACTTTAGTAATGGCCCTTCTTTGTGAGTCAAAGAGTTAAAACCATCTCTTTTACTCCCAAATGAGTGTCAGTCCCACTCAGAGGTGCCATGTTTTATTTAGAACATGCTCTTTCTCAGTAACCACTTTGTTCTAATTGGCAAGGCGAAGCCAGGTCCCTAAAGCACATAGCTGGTTAGATTCAGTTTGGATTACAAAAACACACAATGAAACAAACTGCCCTGAAATGTACAAATTAACCGTGCAGGAGTATGGGACAGGGAGGTAGAATTAGATTGTAATAGGGAACAAAATCCACAGGGAGGCTGGGGAACAAATCACTAGTGTCTCAATAAACTATACAAGGTTTCCAAATGAGCAAATACACAAGGCAGAGGACAGGCTTTTCCATAACTCAGCCAAATTGCTTAAATATGGATACAACAAAACAAGACTTTTTTCCAACGCTATTATGCATACATGAGAAAATGGGAACACCAACAAGAAGGTTTAACAAATGAAACCTGCAGCTTGCACTGTCTAAATATGAAACTCATCTTTGCCTTCACACTGACAATGTGCAAAAAAACAGCCCTGCAATTAAATCACACCTCCAAACATTTTTGAAAAAATCTTCTGAGAAGCAAAACAGAAGACTAAATTAGAAATAGTGCATCACTATGCAGTGCAGAGAGCAAGGTTAATGAGCTAAAAGTTATACGAACAAGAAAGATATTAAGAAATGAAGATCTCACCACCAAAATAGAAAATGCATCAGACAAACACCACACATGCACACCTTTTCCCAAATTAGCCACTGTGTGAAGCTTCCAGCACTGCTTCTCTGATTTTCCCGTGATATCTAAAGACAAACTGCAACTGAACTAAATAAAAGAAAAGAGAACAGGAAAAGTGTGTAACCCTAATCTACACACAAATGCAAAATAATGCCGCTGTTACATCTTTGCAGGGTTTTTACAGTACAACCCCGTCTACACCAGCTACCTTCACTCCTGACAACATCAAATAGTGGTAGAAGACTGCGACTGGTGTGTAAACACCTAAAATTAAATTTCAGTTCTCTGCTTTAAAATTTAATCTTGGGAACATTATTTAATCCATCTTAGCTGCAGTTTCTTTACCTGTAATATGGAGATACAAAATCGCCAAAGTTGTGAGGATCAAATGGGATAATATTGGCTTTATAATATAAAAGGACTGCAAAAATCTTACTTATTATTGCAATTACTTCATTTCAGTATTCTACTGCCTTTTTAAAAACATAGATATAATTGTCCATGTACTTCATCTTATTTTACGAACAGTAATTCCTATTCCATTACTATTTTAAGTATCCTCTTTTTGGCATTCACTTTTTTTTTTTTTTTTTTGCCATATGCGGGCCTCTCACTGTTGTGGCCTCTCCCGTTGCGGAGCACAGGCTCCAGACATGCAGGCTCAGCGGCCATGGCTCATGGGCCTAGTCGCTCCGCAGCATGTGGGATCTTCCCAGACTGGGGCACAATCCCCTGTCCCCTGCATCAGCAGGCAGACTCTCAACCACTGTGCCACCAGGGAAGCCCTGGCATTCACTTTTAACATTATGCACCCTTGTTGTTTTTCTCCAAACCAGAAGTCTTGGGTTAAGGTATTTTTTTCTTCTCTATAGCCAGTATTTCGTCTAAAAAGTAAATTAAGAAATTTAAAACTTTGGTAATAGTTAAAACTATTAATATACACTTAGTTCTACTTTACACACTAAGACCCAGCTGAGCAGTTGGGGCTTTTAAATGATATAAAATTTTGTATCATTAAAGATCATATTTTAGCTATACATTAATGGCCTATCATTTTTCCCACCACCCCTTCTGCGGACTAAGAATTAAGTGTAAGGGGGTTATAACCAAGAAAAGTATAAAAAAGCAACCTTACCATAACCCTCTAAATCAAGCACAAAGGAAACAGCCAGACTAAAAACTACTCTAGGGACTTCCCTGGTGGCACAGTGGTTAAGAATCCGCCTGTCAAAGCAGGGGACATGGGTTCGATCCCTGGTCCGGGAAGATCCCACATGCTGTGGAGCAAGTAAGCCCGTGTGCCACAACTACTGAAACCCATGCACCTAGAGCCCGTGCTCTACAACAAGAGAAGCCACCGCAATGAGAAGCACACACACCACAACGAAGAGTAGCCCCCTCTCGCCACAACTAGAGAAAAATCCATGCATAGCAACGAAGACCCAATGCAGCCAAAAAAAAAAAAAAAAAAAAAAAAAAACTACTCTAAGTACCTGTAGCATGGTGGAGTCAAGACCAGTGAAGCACAAAAAAAGCCTCATGGTGCTTTCCTGAGTCTACCTGTTATTCATTTTCCCACCAAACCTAAAAGGAAGCCCATAAAACTAAGTGATCATTTTGATTTAGTTTGCATTAGACTGAGAACATGAAACATTAGCATCGAACTCGTCACTTTTCATGTCGTAGAGGGCTGACTTTATTACATGAAAAGGGGCCAACCACGTCTAACCTAAGCAGGTCTAAGGACTAGGGATCTCCAAGCCTCTTTCACAGAAGAGCACCATCAATTTAAAATTTGAGCACATACCTCTCACATGTCTTTTTGTTTTAAAAATAGTTATATACTCCTGAAGTGGATTAAATGGTGTGCCCCCTCACAAAACCACCCCCTCCCCCGAAAAAAGTCTACCTGGAACTTGTGAATGTAATCTTATTTGGAAAAAGGATCTTTGCAAATATAATTAAGGATTTTGAGATAAGATCATCCCCTACATGAGGGTGGGCCCTAAATCCAATGACACTCATCCTGAGACAAGACAGAGACACACAGGAGAGAAAGCCACGTGAAAATAACAGTAGACTGGAGTAGTGTGTCTTCAAGCCAAGGAATGCCAAGGATTGCTGGCAGAAACCAAAAGCTAGGAGAGACATGGAATGGATTCTCTCTCAGACCCTTCAGAAGGAACCAACCCTGCTTGCTGATATCTTGATTTCAGACTTCTGGCCTCCAGAACTCTGAGAGGATAAACTTCCGTTGTCTTAAGCCATCAAATTTGTGGTAATTTGTTATGGCAACTCTGGGAAACTAACAGCAATAAGATTATATACATTATAAAAACCAACAATTTTTAAAGAATGACAAAAATAAGTATTAGTAGAAATTCTAACATCTTCTCTTTATGCCTCAATGGACAATCCTGTGCACCATTACAGAGTCCACAGCTTTAGACCAATATGTGGGCAGAAATAAAGCCAAATAACAGAGCCAAACTATCTTAAAAGACTCAATGACTATTAAATTTCTTCCACTTAAGAATGACACACGGTCACAATTTTTCTACTCAAGGCCTAAAAGAAGTTGCCTTTCTGCTACTTAAAGCACTGAGCATTTTGTTTCCCATTAGAAATGCAGCAATTATTTTGGACATAATTTCCATAACAACATCATCTTCAACACACTGCTTCATTTATCCTGACTAACATAATAATTAACCACACAATTTAAGAATGCTTATTAGTAAGACAGCAAAATGCTATAGACTAAGAGGTCAGAAAGGGCTGCCAGAGTTCAGCTTTGCTAATCAGTTAAGGACCTGCTGCCTCTGAGTTGCTTTCATTTGAGAGCAAGGAAGCTACACCACAAAGAACAGGGTTTCTAATACAGAAACAGTCTCAACATATTCAAGTGTTAAAAAAAAAAATAGATAAAACATGAGGTTATTAAAACTGTGGTATAAAAACAGTAGTTGAAAATTATATGTCCATCAAACAGAGGACTAGATAAACTGGAGCATGTATAATGAAGGTGACCAATAATTTATCAACCAAACTGGGACACTGAGGAGGAGTACAAAGGGATGTTATTAATTTCACTGATATAAAAAGCATAAACTAAGACTGTTCGGGTATATTAAGACATTTGTTATAATAGAATATTATAATGAACTAGATTTAATGAACTATAATTAACATGAACTACAGTAACATGTGTCAACATAATTTCTTCTCTTTTTAAATTTTATTTATTTTATTATTTATTTGGTTGCACTGGGTCTTAGTTGCAGCAGGCGGGCTCCTCAGTTGCGGTTCACGGGCTCCTTAGTTGTGGCATGTGAACTCTTAGTTGTGGCATGCATGTGTGATCTAGTTTCCTGACCAGGGATCGAACCCAGGCCCCCTGCATTGGGAGCACGGAGTCTTAACCACTGTGTACCAGGAAGTCCCAACATGATTAGTTTCTAAGAGCATTATTTTAAAAAATACAAGTTTATAGAATAAGTACTGTAACAAACCACTTACACATATTAAAAACAGAATCATACATTGTTTATATAAATACCTATTCATAGTAAAAAAGTATAAATATAAAGATAAGAAAGATAATGATTATCTCCGAGGTAGAAAGAGGATGACTGGGGTAAAAGAAACCTATATGATTTTAGTTCCCTTTTAAAACATGTTATAAAGCAAAAAAAAAGACAAAACGTTCGTTAATTCTGGGTTGGCTTGTGGACGTTTATTATATTACTTACTATAATATTCTGAATTTTCAGACACCCACACCAGACAGACACCCACCAATGGACATAAAATGGTTCAGAGAACCATTTTCAGCTTTAAAGAAATCAAACAGTATACAACAGTAATCAAGTTAACAGAATTACAAAGACATAAATACCCTATTCAAATGCTTCATTTTAAGAGCAGCAGCTGCCTTTCTTCTGGGAAAAAGTGATTTGAAAAATCAAGGTATGACAAGCATACAGATTCTACTATACTGCCCAAACCCTCAACATGCTATATAAAATGACTCATTAGAGTGGGTGTTTTGTTTTACACTATTTTACACTATTTGTTTGTTTTTACACTATTTAATGGATATGGGGTTCCCACAATTTCTAAAAGGAAACATGCATTACAAGAAGTGCTTAAAATTTTCAGGTTCACTCTGTTCCAAACTTCTAACACTTCACTTCCAGTCCAAACTTCTAACAGGAAATGGAAGCAGAAAGGAAATTAGAGTGTAACTCCAAAGCAGTAAGAGTTCCAGGTTCATGAGGAAACATTTTAGTTTACTTGTTGTGAAATGGGAATGTTGCCCTGTTCTGGAAATTACCATGAAACTCAAGTCACCTCAAGGAAAAATGTTTGCATTTGGTTTACCATTCCATCTTATGCCCACCACTGCTGTATCACTTACCCTGGATGTCAACATTGAGATTCCCTATGCTGCTAGCTACAGCCAACTTTATTTTGCTCATTCCAAAATGAAACTAACCACTTCTGGAGTCTGTCAGACATATGTAGAATGCACTTTACTTTTTAAAAATTTATAATGTTTACAGTTAATTAATAATAAAAGTCTCAACATATAGACAAAATCAAAATTAATTAAAATCCCCCCCCAGATACTCCTACTCTGAGACTACCAAAATTAAAATTTTCACGTTACCTTCACCCAGCTTTATTCCATGCAACTATATACATATAATGTGTTGTCTAACTAAAAACAATATACAACACGTGCTTCAATCAACATTTAATTAATGTCCCTATGTTATTTATCAGCATTTAATTAATGCCCATATGTTATCATTAAAAGGAAAAAAAATCCCAAATAACCTAATGGCATGTTAAGAGTATAAATTACAAAACTCTATTATTCAATAATCACTTTGGACTTATACAGAAGATTAAACAACAATGAACAAGCTTGGTAATTTTCAGATTGGACACAAAGTATGCAGCAATGAGGAAAATGAAATCTTGCTTTAATACTAGCTATTTCGATCCCTTAAAGCCTCTCCAAAGTCCATTTTAAGTTTAAAACAATAACTATAAGATAATATCAAGAAATAATAAAAGTGAAGATGAAATTACTATACAAAATTAATAATTTTCTCAAGCTGACAAAGGCTAATAGAAATATATTCATTTATAACCATATTTCTCTCCAATGTTAAATATCAGAAGTCAACATCTAAGATCACTCATTTGAATGGGTACCTGAAAACAGATTCTTACAAAACCAAATACACAGCTCTAGAGTCATTACCAGAATATGCTTCCTACATGACATGTATCATTTTCTTTATTTATTGCAATATTCTTCACCACTAACAAGGCACAAGGTACAACTAACCATGAAACAAAGGTAAGCTTGCTTAACTATTTTTCCATTAAGAAATACACATATTTGAAAAGTTACACTGAAACTAATTTTCAGAAAATTAAATAACCATTCAGAAAATTAAAAACCATGTTTTATCTGCTTTAATTAATCTTCAACTGACAAGAGACTCCTCACACTTTAGTTCTTCTAGTCTTATTCTTGTCTTTGTATAAATCGACATAGTAATGCATTAAAAGTACTCCTTTTTAAAGGAAACATTCTGTAAAAGGTTTAAAAAAAAAAAACCTTCTTGCACTGTGAATAATCATCCCTCCTTTATTTTTCCAATTTTATGTGAATCATGGAATAGCAACTTTCCTAAACGTTAGGCTTAAATGGAACGGTATGTTCAGATCATGTCTATAGTTTAAAAAGAAATTGCTTACTTTGATTTCTCAATTAAATACTTTTTTCAGTCAATAAATAAGACATTTTAGTGTCCGTTTTTTAAAGAAATTGCTGAAAATTATTAAAAACCATATACATACAGCCTAAAAGTCCACAAGACCAAACTGATTCTTTTTACACTGAGCACTTGTTAAGTTTGTCTTCTGATAAGCATCTGTCATCAGTGCTACTCAAAGAATCTTCTATCCCTTGGGACCTATCTTCAAGCTCACTCCCTTATAAAGTATAAAAAATGGTCTACGGATTATAGCTACTTCCTAGTGACCAGACTCCTCTGTCCCCCACAGCAAGCATTTCCAAGGGTGGTAGAGATAATGCCACATTGCTAGAGGTGTTACTTCAGTCAGTTCTTTAAAATTTCTGCCTTCCCCACCTTGTGATCATCCTGGTTGACGTTTCTGTCATACACACTTTTATTTAGCAAACCCATTCTGTGAAAAGCACTGCTTTATGATAGCTGGGCTTCAATACAGTAGTACAGGAGGTCGTTGTGAATTTGGTACTAAATGTCCCTAAATATCCAGACCAGTTGGTATCTAAAACTCACAAATTCAAAAATTGGGTTTGCACTCAAACAGAAAATAATACCCCAGGCATTTCTATGGTCATTAAGAGGCAAGACCACCCTTTAGATGCTATGGTTGACTGTTCAGATATCTTCTTAACACAGCTGTAGGCAATTGGGATTAGTTCATGCTTTCACACAGAAAATCGTATAATCCAAATAAGTCAATAGCTCAGAATGAACAAAGATCACAAGAAATCAGTTGGTTAACACCTTGCCTAAAGACAGAAAGGAAATATGCCCTATTCTGCAAAGAAAATGAGATCTCAAGTAACTCAATGGCTTTCTAGTGAATTTCTGCAATTTGGTGGTTTTAAATTTTTTAAACCATACTCCACAGTAATATATATTTACATCACAACCCATTACACATATAAATGAAAATAACGTGTAACTCAAATGAAAGTTTTACAAACAATACTTATCCTTAATATCTGTGATGCATTCAGACTGTTTTCTATTGTAATCAATTTTTAATTGTGGATCATGACCCACTAAATTGATTTCTCTACCCACTAATTAATCACAATACCCACAGTTTGAAAAACTGCATTAAAAAGTAGTGTTTCGACCAGTGTTTATATCATCCGAATATAACTATTAGTACCATGTCATGAAATTTTGTTGCTTTCTATTATAGATATATAGATATTTACTGATTCTTTTAGTAAAGTCATACGAAAAACAATATGAAATGTTTAATGAAAAACAGAATAGCATGACAGGTAGAATATTATAAAGGGGGTAGAAAAGCCAAAACTAGACAAGACTTTAAACATGTTTTTACTCATTTCATTCAATTTCATGTAAACAAGTTATAACAAACTCACTTTTCCACCATAGTTTTAAAAAGGAATCCTGAAAAATCTCTTTAACCTAATGGCACACAATAGCTATTTTTAATTTTTCCACGTTTTAAAGTACATTGTACACTTTAAAAAGACTATTTAAAATCACAGTGGCTTTGGCCAAAGTAATCTTCATGTTGTCTTTCACATCTCATGCCTCTGCTACAATGCATTTCTATACTCTCCCTATCTTCATAGAGAAACAAAATGCACAAATGTATCTTTAAAGTTCAATGATCTTTTTTCTCTTGAATTTCAAAAAGAACACCAAAAATGCTGCTTCAGCAAGCAGGACGTTACTTACAAGTCATTCCTTTCAACTGATGTTGGGGAAATCAGGAGTGTGGGGGCAAAGATAAAGAAGGAGAGAGTATTTTCTTTACACACTTGAAAATATCCTCTTAATATTTTTAAAAGCAAAAATAACTAAGCTGTGTAAAGAGTCAATGGACACAGACCACCAGAGATACAATAAATAATGATAACCATAGAAAATAAAACTGTAACAAGTCCAAAGAAACGCAAAGACCATGGCTGAACTATCTTCGCTGATACTTTTTTTAACTTTATATTTATTTAGGGACATGAGACAGTTCTTTGAGTATCTGATGTGAGCCACCTGACTCACAGGTGCCTGGCTTCTCCCACAGGCATGCTTTACTGAATTATCAGGGGGAACTAGTTCTATGTGGAGACAGACACACAATATACATTTTCTCTCATTGCTACTTCATCTTTACTACACATATATATAAACTCTCATCAGTGAGGAAGCATTTCTTCATATCTGTAATGGTAGATATGCAAAGTAAGAAAAGCACAATACATTCACTTAACATGGCAGAGATTCTGTTAAAAGCTGGATAAAAACCAAACTTACCAGTATTTTTTCTTTTAAAAACCTGCAGTATTTGACAAATTCCAGACCTTTAACAGATACAAACTGCCAGCTTCCCCAGCCCTCCCAACTCCATCAACCTATCCCCTAGTTGTGGCATAAATATAAAGGTCTAAAGCTTACACTATGATCATTTCCTTGTCCAAATAGCACAATGAACAGAAGATGAAAACTGCCAAAGATTCTCTCCTCGACCAAATTCCAGCCAGGCTCCTCTGAGCCCTCTTCTCTACCAGGCCTCAACCTTGACCTAAAAAAACTACCGACTCCCAACACAAATGATTTTATACACTCATATCTCCCCACATTAACAGATTTAAACAACCACTAACACAGTTTTCAGACAGCTTAAGGTCCCTTCCCTAGGGTGATCCTAGTCCCTCTTAAAGTGCCTGTCTGAGAAAGCTCAAAGCTGCCAAAAGAATTTAAGATTTGTTCCAACAAACAGCTGACTATAGGCCCCTGACTACCCTATCTTAGAGCATTTACGAAAAACGGTTTAAAATTGTGAACCCTTCCTCTGTCCCTTTGAGATGTATATGTGTATCTCCTACAACTCTATCACTCAGGAGTGTCTTTCTCAAGGACATGAAAGCCATTCCTTTAAATGTAATCATCAGGAAGAACAGGGCCTCAATCTCTATCTCTGTAGGAGGATAAAATCCTAACTTTCCTAACTTCAATAACTGTCAACTAACAGACCCTGCCAGTCTCATTTACAATAACCAATCCTTTGTGATTTTTCTACTCCCCTGATTATACTGAGCCAAGCTAGCAGCCCCTCCCCTACTCCTTCATTCTCCCTTTAAAATGCCCATTTCCCTCTGCACAAGTCCCCTTTTCCCTACTGCAGCGGTACATTACTGATTAAAATCTGTCCTTACCACTTTAACTTGTGTCCAGGTTTGTCTTAGACAAAACAATGAAGTAATAAAAAGTAATAAAGAATGAAACTTAAACATATCCTAATTAGTAAGACTTAGTTATTTTACATAAGATCATTAGATGTGAAGTTCTTTAAAAAAAAAAAAAAAAACACCTGAAGGTTTTAACTTCATTAAGGAGTCATAATTCAAGGAGTCAACCAATCAGCATTTAGGGGGTGGAAAAGGCCCTTGGCAAACATCAAGCCTAAGCCCTTCATGTTACAAATGATGAATCTAATGCCCAAAGAGATTAAGTGACTTACCCAAGGTGATTTCATTGAGGGATTGGATTAGAAAGCCTAATTCAGCATTATTCTCTTCCTGACTCCAACCTGAAAATATTCTTTCTCTTGTATTCTCATTGGTAAAAGCAACATTCACCATTAATCATTCAAATCAAGATCAGAGACGAACATATATATTTTACCCTACTACAACACAAGTGTTTACAATTCCACTATATGCCAACAACTGTAAACTGAGGAAAGTTCGTTTGGTACAAGTACACACAAGATTTCATTTCACTCAGGGAAGACTGTTTCAACAGTCCTAAGCAAGTATATGAAGCAACTTAGTGACGAGAAACTGCTTTCACACACAAGCAAATAAAACCCCATGCATAAACCCAAAAAAGGGTAGACAGTCTTAAAATAATTTAGACAGTCTTAAAAACAACCAAAAGAAGAAAATTAAATTGAAAACCCTTTTTCTGCACTTACCAGCAAAGCATTTGGAACAGAGATTCATAGTCTTGCTGGACCTGGGGCAAAAAGAAAGAAAGAAAAGAAAGAAGAGCTAAAAATTCAGTTATCACTCTAATCAAAACATAAAGATGTTCGAAACATAGGCAAAGAATTTCCTGGCCAGGCAACTGAACTAATAAACTAATGAGAAGTCCCTAACCAGCCAGCCACCCTCCCCCACAACAAAACAGAAACAAAACAACAAAAATAAAATGTTTTTTGTTTGTTATCTGTGAGTTAGTCAATGCTTTATTTTTTGTGACTAGCAGCTTATATGGGGCAAGTTCAGGAATACTGTAATATGCCCAGAAGATAACAGAGGAGTGAATTTATCCCACATGATTGCCACATTCCCTCTGTTTACATTAGAACATACACCACAGACTCATCACTAAAAAAGGGAAAATTTTGTCTGTAAAGAGGTAAAATTTGCTCTTTATTTACACACTCAATTACCTCTATAATATTACTTGACCTTTTGTCCTCTTTCCCCTCATTCCAGTCCAATTTCAGATCCTGGTCATATTATGACCTTGCCATTTAAAATTCTTTCTTCAGATGTTCCCAATCAAATTATTTTTCATGTCCTTTCATCTGTTAATAATAACTACAATTCACTGAGTACTAACTTGGATGGGCACTTAACATACATTATCTTATTAATCTTCCCAACATCCCTGAAACTGGGCATTACCAGATTGCTTCGTTTGTAAAATACACCTTTTAAAAAAATCACATAAACATTTCTACAACCAGGAAATATCACACCACTGGCTACAAGTGATGAATAATTTAATGAGGAAATGTTTCCGCCACCTCCTTCGAAGGTGTTATTAAATTGAGTGGTCTTCGAAATCAAGGACATACAGTCAGCCCCATTTAACAGGTGAGCAGCTTGCCCATGGTCACACAGCTGGGGAACTAACTGCAGAGGTATCTTACCTAAGGTCTGAGCTAACTCCAAAGGCCACCCTAACTACAAAAGCCTCCTAGAATACTCTTTCTTGAGTAAACTGACCTATCTACAGCTTCATTCCTCAGCAACTCCCCTCCCAACATCTGAGTCTTCCCAGAGGCACTCCTACACATGGAATATGGCAACAGTCTTCTGCCCTCCACAGTTAATTTAACAATTAATGAAAGCCTCCCTCGGGAAGTATTCCCTGATGACTATGATTGTCTTCCAATGTACTGGGACCCAAGATCTAACTGTCAGTAATTGTCATAGGGTGATAAAATGGGGGTGGGGGGTGGGAGAGGAGGCAGGAGGGGGTCACTAGTTCTCTTTCCCAAAAGAGATGCTATGTTAACAGGTGGATCTTTCTTTAGAAGTCTGCTTAATATAAAGACATCAAAGGCAGTAAGGAAATTTAAGTATCAACAAAATGAATAAAAATGAAAAAAACAGACAAAGAGATGTATGAACAGTGGCATCTAACATTTATTACAAGCCTACCACGTGGTAAGCATAATAGCACATGCCTTGGACCCCATTTTACCAATGAGGAAACTGAGTCTCCAAGAGGGTATATAACTTGCCGAAGTTACAGAACTAACTAGTAAGTAGATGAACCTGGTCTAATTCCAAAGCCTGTTGTTTTCACCATGCCAAACTAGGGCCTCTGCCTCAATACAGAAGTTTAGATGAATACACTCTGGTGGATTGGGAGAATGGTCCCACAACCAAGATTTAATCTACGGTAATCAAGGCAGCTCCTGGAAAAAGTAAAGCCTTTAATCTGGAGGAAGCACAACTACTGCCCGACCCTCCAAATACACATATATATACACAGGGAAGCGACCCAAGGCTGCCAGTCATTTCAGTTCCAACTCAAGGAAGAACTGGGGATGAAGGAATTCCTTTGTTGCTAGAACTACCCCCAGGGAGGAAGGCCTCTTCCTGATGTGGTCGCTATCTCTTGCCCACGCAGTGCCACAGAGAGCCAGAGATAACTTGTTTATCCTCCGCTGCTCCCCATGATCCAGCAGGAATCATGGACAGCCTGCAGAGAATTACTGAGGGCAGCTGGGCACCAAGTGTGCCAGTTTTAACATCTGTGTTTCACAAAGCTGGTAAGAAAAAACGGCAAAATAAAAGAGCCACTTTTCGACTTGCCATTATCTCTCTTCAGATGGCTGATGTATTTTAAATGCCCGTTATACCTATATATTACCTAGATGACATCTATTCTACTTTCTGAGTAAGAACTTTTCAGCAACACAGTCATCAATCAGGTTACAAAAGAAATAATACAGATATTGATATTATTAATCAAAACAGAGATGTTGTCTAAATCTGAAAGAACCAGATTTTGGATATAGAAGTAATAGCTACTGGTAATGCCAACTTGGATCACATATGTCAGTAACACTGAACGTGAAAAAAATGGCAGAGGCTTCTGAGAACTTTGCTCCTTTCTCATGTTCAACATGTAAATCTTGAAGCTAACCACGGGCATACAACCACCAAAAAACGCAGTGTGATCCACCTGCACAGTCTTGGGGTAGACTAAATAGAGTTCTCTATGTGGCCACAAGCATGAAAGGTAGATATGATTCTCTTATATCTCCAATGCTCCAGAGAAATTGCTCTTACTGAGATATCCAATGGCTACCATGTTTCTAAAACCAAGGTTTAGTAGGTTGAATAATGGCTGCCCAAAAATATCAAATCCTAATCCCTGAAATTTGCAATTCCCAGAATTTATCTTATTTGGGGAAAAGGTCTTTGCAGAAGAATTAAGCTAAAGATTTTGAGCTTACTCTGTATTATTGAGGTGGGCACTAAATGGCATTACAAGTGTTTTTGTGAGAGGAAAAGAAAGTTTGGGAACACACAGAGAGAAGGCAATGTGAAAATGGAGGTAGAGACTGGAGGAATGTGGTCACAAACCCAGGAATACTGGAGCAGCCACTGGAAGCAGAAAGAGGCAAGGAAAGGATTTTTCCCTAAAGCCCCCTGGAGGGAAGGCAGTTCTGACAGATTTGGGGCTTCTAGGCTCCAGAAACTTAAGAGTATATGTTTCTGTTGTTTTAAGCCATCAAATTTGTGGTAATTTGCAGCCCCAGAAAACTGATACACAGGGTTATGACCCTGATCTCATCTTACTCCCTCTCTCTCAGCACCATTCAACTAGATCCATCCTTCTTGAAACTCTCTACTTTTGCCTTTTGTCACTCAGATCCAAGATCAAATCTACCCCTACCCTCCACCCCATTTTCCTCCCACATAACAGCTCCCTCTTAGCCACCTTTGCTGGCTCCTCCTCCACTGTCAAGGCCTTATAATTGGAGGTCCCAGGACTTGGGTCCTCATTATCCCTACTTCCAACTTAGTGATATCACACAGTCCCATGGCTTTAAATACTATATCTATACACTAAAGACTCACAATTGTTTACCTTCATCCCAAACCTCTTCACCTTGCTCCAAACTCATACATCTAACTGCCTATTTGACATCTTTACATGCAGCTCAGTCACAACATTTCAAACTAGAACATTCAATATTCCCCCAAAACCCGCTGACCCATTTTGTCCACCTTTATAAATAGCAAACAGCTTCCTCCAAGTTGCTCAAGTCAAAATCCAAAACACCAACCCTGATTTCCCTCTTTCCTGCAGTCTCTCATACACAGTACTGAGCAAGATCCATTGGCTCTATTTTCAAATAGACCTAAATCTATTTACTTCTCTCCTTTGCTAATGCTTCTACTCTGGCCACCATGCTCTTACATAGGCCACTGTAAATAACGTTTTACTGGTCTTCCCACTCCCATACTTGACCCTTGACAACGATTTTCCACATAGCAGCCAGGGTAATCTTTTTTTTTTAAGTTATATCATACTATTTTCTTTCTTAATGCCAATTTCCTGTCGCATTTATATTTTAGTGGGTTTTTTGTTTTTGGCTGCACTGGGTCTTCATTGCTGCACTCGAGCTTTCTCTAGTCGCAGCGAGCGGGGATTACTCTTCGTTGCAGTGTGCAGGCTTCTCATTGTGGTGGCTCTTCTTGTTGCA
This sequence comes from Neophocaena asiaeorientalis asiaeorientalis, assembly GCF_003031525.2. NCBI lineage: Eukaryota > Metazoa > Chordata > Mammalia > Artiodactyla > Phocoenidae > Neophocaena > Neophocaena asiaeorientalis. The sequence continues at coordinate 5,303,477 of NW_020175393.1, read as the reverse complement.
GAGCACGGGCTTGTTGCTCCCCGGCATGTGGGATCTTCCTGGACAAGGGCTCAAACCCATGTCGCCTGCGTTGGCAGGCAGATTCTTAACCAATGTGCCGCCAGGGAAGCCCTCCTATGGCACTTAGTATGAAATTCAAACTTCTTAACTAAAGCCTTATATCCTCTCATGATCTGTCTTTTGCTCCTCTCACGTACCACACTTCAACTATACGCACCTTTTTATCTGTTTCTAGAACGCACTGCAGAGCTCTTGCCCATGCTGTTCCCTCTACTCTTAAATCATTGTAGGACTGGCTCTTTCTTGTCACTCAGGTCCTAGTTCAAACCTTCTCAGTAGGTTTCACCTGACCACCCAATTTAAATCACTCATCTTCCTGTTCACAACACCTCATTCTTTGATACCTCACCACTGGCCTGTTTGCTTGTTGACTATCCTTCAACGCCAGAATATAAGTATCATAAGAGCAAATACCCTCTTGGACCCTCATTTGGTACTTAACAGGCACCCGATAAATACTTGTTAAGTGAAGAAATGAATCCTCTCTTGAAGGCATGAACCATGAAAATTCTAAGTAAATTTTTAATATATATTTTGTAAAGGTCATTCAAACACCTCCTAGAAGACAGGGCATCCACAATTCCTGTCGCTGTCAGCCTGTCATCTCTCAGGAGCTCTGTCACACTGTAATTTCTATAAATGGTAGATAATGCCACCCTCTGTACCTGGCCATGATTTGTCACTCAGGAGGTAACAGGTGGCAGACACTTTCAGAATTTTCTTTCCCATGAGATGGAGTTGCAAAGAATCCAGCTTAAATTTTTTTCTTCTTTCAATAAATAATATTTAGTGATATTTTCTGGTTTTGAAAATACATGTCCCTTGTACAAAATTTAGAAAAAGAACAGAAGCATTTAAGCAAAAGCCAAAGATCACTCATAATCCTTCTTCCAAACATAAGAATTGTTAACATTCTGAAATAATGCCTTTTTATCTTTATAGATATATGTAATAAGAATTTATTATATTAACAGTACTGGTAAAGTTGTGTGGTATGTTCACATGTATGCTTTATAACATACACATTGCATATATTCTTTTGTATATATAAAATACAAAATTCACCAAAAATATATAATTAAAATATGTAAATTTCATTTTATATTTATGTTTAGTGATATTTCCCATATCATTAAACATTCTCCAAAAATATTCTTGTTGCTCTGTAATAGTCCATTACATACTAACACTATAGTCACTCTCTTACTGTTGAATGTTTAATCTTTTCCCCAGATTTTTTCTATTATAAATATTGCTATAATGAGCATTTTTGGACATAAGTCTTTGGTCATAGATCTTTGGCTGGTAACTTTCTTTAAAACTGACTCTGGAAAGGAGAATTACTGAGATGAAAAAGTATGATTTGGTGAATACTGCCAAATTACTTCCCAGATGAGTTCTACCAATTTACACTCATCAAAAGCATCTGAAAGTATTTTTTTTAATACACTCCCACCAACATTAAGTAAAGAATTAATTTCAAATCTTTGTTTAATGGGAGAAATGGTTATCCTGCTTTAATCATGTGTTTTCTTCTGAAATTAAAAAAAATTCTAATTCTGAAGGATATTAATTTTTTAATGAAAAATAAATTAATCTTCCAGCTAGTTTGTCTCAAGAAATTAAAAGAACATTCCTAATTTCTGAGAATTCTAAAAACATTTTATTTACAGCATTTTCTTGACATTCATACAACACTACTAACTCTCACCACTCAGAAAAACGCATACATGCCAGGTCCCCCCACCAAGTATTTTAATACAAATATGGAAATAGAAAACAACCCTGTCATCGTATCAGTGAGGAAGAAACTGAGGCACAAAAAAATAAAGAGGAGTCAAAAGGAAAAACAAAAATACCAATACATAACTATGCCAAGCCATTCCAGCCATTCCACCCTAAATTTCTCTACGTAAGGCATGGATCATAACATTTTTAAAAACCTAGACTTGGCTTCCCTGGTGGCGCAGTGGTTGAGAGTCCGCCTGCCGATGCAGGGGACACGGGTTCGTGCCCCGGTCCGGGAAGATCCCACATGCCGCGGAGCGGCTGGGCCCGTGAGCCATGGTCACTGGGCCTGTGCGTCCAGAGCCTGTGTTCTGCAACGGGAGAGGCCACAACAGTGAGAGGCCCGCGTACCGCAAAAAAAAAAAAAAAAAAAAAAAAAAAAACCTAGACTACACAGGGATTTCCTTCTTAATGAAGAAAACCAATCTGTAAAAACCAACGAGTCACATTTCCTAATTCAATCTCCTTCAATAATCCAGAGGAAGGAGAGGGGAGCTGGGCAGGGATGTGCATATACATGCAAAGGAAGAGAAGGAATAAAACAAACCACAATGCCTCCTCCACTCTAAAAACCATTCCAGTCACCTTAGAAGTAAGATTAGATGATTAAAGACTAGTAACAATCCACGTGCCACCTCATACACGTTAAGCCAGAAGGTCTTTCTTAACTTCCTACAACAGCTAGAAAGCAGCAAACAACTCTACTAAATCATCACTCTTTGCTCACCCCAGGCAAACAAGAAAAAGGCCAGTTCAAACAGATGACATCCTAGCAGGCAATGACAAAGGAGGCTTTCAACAGTGCATCCAGCCTGTCTGAATTGTTATACATCACTCTAAATCATTCAGACAATATCTGCAAAGTTTTCTTTTTAAGGGAATATTACAAAGGAAAAGATGGAGTTGTTATTAAGGGGGATTAGTTGCTAGAATGTAGGCAATATGGGCCATGTTACTTTAAAAGCTAATTTCACTGTAATAATTTAGATTCCAGGTAGGGTACTGTAATGAACCGTGTCTTAACATTTTATACCCAAATTCAAAGACAGGAAGGACATAGCATACACCTCTGGTTTTCTTTGTTTTAAGTCCCTGCACTAAAAAGATATACAGATGTAAAACAAGTCACATTATCATCTGTGGCCCTGTACACATTACTAAAAGGTTAGCCCAGCACTACCTAACGATTAAAACAAGATGAGGCATGGCCATCAATAAACTGATAAAAAGAAGAAGAAATATTAAAACGTAAATCCTTTGTAGAAATGCAGGAGAAAAAAATACAATGAACTGAATTAAAATGGCAAATAATTTTTCCACATAAGAGAAACTTAATGACCCTATCAATTCTAACACATACTGTATACAGTTGCTGCAGCTGTCTTACCATATATGCCCAAACATAAGGAAAGGTTTTCTTCCCTAAAATTATCCTTCAAGAAGCAGGAATTGCTTTACAACTGAATCCTTACTTTTGAAGTAGGCACCAATAATTTTATATTAAATACAAACAGGGGAGAAAGAAATAAAAAGAAAACGCTCCCCAAAAACCTTGAAGTGAAAACTCCAAGCGAGCAGTCATGCCCAGGGGAATGGCATTTGGGATTCCTAAAGAGTAAGACCCTACCAATGGAATCAAACTCCCAGGAACGTCCATCCAGTCAGAGTCTGTGAAAGGGGCAAGACATTGAAGTTCTCATCTCTGGGCATAGACAGGGAAGTTCTCATCTCTGGGCATAAACACTGAAGTCTGGAAAAACATCACACAACACTAGCGCTGGATGCTTTGTCAAAGTTATTACACTAAACAAGTTTCAAAAGGGAGTAAAATACAGATTTAAACACAGATTAAGTACTTATTCCTGGAGTGTGATGTCACAATTACAAGAGGTAGCTGCCACCTGAAAAAGGCCTCTGAAGATCATTTAGAAAGAAATGCAATAAAAAAAACCTTGGAAAGTTAGGAAGATCACAAATAACATCAAAATGATGGCAATTCTCCTAATGTTGTATGAATGAATTCTGTGGCTTCAGATAAAACTTACAGAGAGCAACACTTACAGATTTTTTAAATGCTCCATATCTCAAACAACTTGTAAGGAAGTAAATAACTGAAAAACTGGGCCAATACCTTTAAATGTGGTTTCGGTAAATAAATATTAAAGACATTCATGGCTGTGAAGATGTGGAGCATTCAAATAACTGTTTCATAAAATGACTGTGGGAAAGTAATATCTTTAAATGTATATTAGGAATAAATTCAAATACATGGAATTTGATAGTATAACCTATTCTTAAATATGCATGTGCAATTACTACTGGGGTAAACTGAGAGAAGAATATAGGAGATCTCTCTGTATTATTCTTTTTCTACAATTGCATGTAAATCTAAATTATCTCAAAATGAAAAAGTTAAAGAAAAGATTTTTAAAATATATATATGCAATTATTATAATTAACTATTTAACATTTTAATTATTTCATCTATACCCCTAAAAATTTCTATATTTATGTTGACCAAAACACTTCTTTTTCTTATTGAGAAGATGGAGAAATGCCTTATATCTGGATCTCTTCATTTTCAAATATACGTAATATTTTAGGAAATTCAAACCCTGTATTGCAGGAAAATAATGCTCAGCAGAATTCACTTTTATAGTAGAGAAAACAGCAGGGGAAAAAAGACTAAGCTCACTGCTCTCCAGTTACTTAAAGAAACTACATACGAGCTGATTATTAAACTTTTCCCCTAAGTTATTCCTATCCATTTTTTTTTTGCGGTACACAGGCCTCTCTCACTGTTGTGGCCTCTCCCACTGTTGTGGCCTCTCCCATTGCGGAGCACAGGCTCAGCGGCCATGGCTCACGGGCCCAGCCGCTCCGCGGCATGTGGGATCTTCCCGGACCAGGGCAAGAACCCACGTCCCCTGCATCAGCAGGCGGACTCTCAACCACTGCGCCACCAGGGAAGCCCTATTCCTATCCATTTTATTGGAAGTTTTTTAGAACTGTACATCAAAGGAGTGAACTTTCTAGAGTGATGCAAATGTTCTGTATCTTGATCTGGTGGTGACTACATAAGTGTGTATATTTGTCAAAATTCACTATATTATATATATAAGATTGTGAATTTTACTGTATATAAATTATAGCTCAATGAAGTATTATTGGTACAAAAAACAATTTTTAAAATTCTACACCACATTAGGTACTATTACTGGTTCATTACAAAAGGAATTCTTTATGTTGCTCTGAAAACAATACACAGAAGATTTCCCAACCATTTGGTATAGAAACAAATACCTGAGAATTAAATTGAGAACAGAAAATTTAAGAGAGAGAAAACAGTGAGGTATTCCCTGTCCTTATTTTTCTCCTGGCTAGCCATGGTGCTGCTGCAAATAGGTGAAGGTTAGGAGACACTACAGTTATGGAAGTCAGAGTGTTTTCACCTGAATAGTGATCAAAATAATTAACTGGCTATGAAACTTCCATAATGGATTAATAATTATACAAAAGAAACACTTCTTCTAAGAAAAAATAGTGAGCCTTGCATTTTCCATCATCTTTGCAACCATCATTACATAAAAATTACTGAAGAATTATATATGTACCTGTCCTACCCAAGTGACAAATATTTCTGCTTCATCCTGATGAAGTGTGCATTTATCTACTCTTATTATTAAGACAATTTAGGCTTGCAAACAGAGGCATTCACTTATCCATATTTAAGGAAAATCAGATCAAACATGGGATAATTTTAATAAAAGATGAAAAGTAAACCTAACACATTATTATTAGATCTTTCTTTGCCAGAAAATGAGACATAAATCTGGGAGATAATAGTTACAAGGGTTCAAGCTGCAAGGTTAATAAACAGGCTAACACAGGTACTGTACAGCTAAGAAAGAAAAGCCTAAGGTGCTTCTAACAGGTGGAAAACATCCAGGTAAAAAGACATCTACAAGATGTAACATTTCAGTTCATGTCATTCAGTTAAGACTCAGGTACCAAAAGAGTATCCACTAAATATGGAGGAAGAGAAAGTAATATCCAGCAGTATACAAACACAAAAAATTTTTAATGTGCAGTTACTGTCACTGACATCAAAAAACTGTCTTCTGTACTTCAACAGCACCTTTCATTTTGTTCAAATTCTATACATTTCATATATTACATCAGTCTACCAGGATATTCTTGGGGCGGGGGGAGTGGGGGCTGGGGCAGGTGAAAGGGTTGGTATCATACCTACCATGAATCTAGATGAGAAATGGATGAAAGGTGACAACAGAAGAGAAATTGCTCTCCTTATTCCCAGTCCAATGCTCAGTGAAAAGGAAGAAAGTTCAAAGTTTAAAATTTCCATTTCCTGACTATTTTAGTCATTCACCACAAAATACAAGATTGCCTAAAGTCTGCAAAAGAAAATTCTCCATGTAATCAACCTGAGCAGTTAAAACCCCCAGCAGAAAAAGAGAAAGCTAGAAGGAAACTCAAGAGTACATCTTTTCTGTCTCTGCCTCAATAAGATAAAGTATCCCTGTTCTATGACCACAAGAGGTTCCACTGCTTCTTTGTGTGTCATGTTTCACTGCCTCCCAAACCTCAAAAACATTAATATCTAATGTCTTACTTTATAACCTTCCTACTATTGTAAATGCTTTAATAATCTTGTCATCAGAATAAAAACACAGGCTGCCACAGGGGTAAGTGGTAAGAACAGTGACCTGAGAGGAAAGGGCCTGTCTTGAATGTGTGACCTCAGGTTTGTGTTTTCTCATCCATTAAAACAAAATGAGTTTCTTAAACCAGTGACCTCTGACATTCTATGAATCTATGATCACGCGATAATACAATCATATATAATCTAATAAGAATTACTAAACTCTCCATTATTTCTAGGCTATATATCTACTAAAACCTTCTAATGGGGACTATTTCCTAATTTTTCAGTCTTCTCACTCTGGAACATTTTCCTGAGATTTTCATTTAACGCTTACACTGTGACAAAAACTAAATATGGTGAATGAATGCCCCTATGGATTTCTTTAAGTGCCATTCCGATTATATGACTTGTTATCAATGGTTTTAAATGCAAAGACATCATGACTCTTATTTATTAACTAGTTTTCTTATCACCTTGGGACTGTTTTGTACTACCACTGATATAAACCCAATCCTACATCCATACTGAATTTCCACAGCTATTTACTTTCCTTAAGAAAATTATCTTGTCTTAATCCTGTTGAATGCCAGATCATGTATATTCACCAACTTTTCTAAAATATCAGATATTCTGAATTTTAATCCAGTTGTCTATTGAGCCACCTATCCCACCCAACTTGATGCCATTCACAAACTTAGTGAGCATATTCTGTGTACCACCCACCATCTAAGACTCTGCTGGAAGTATCAGAAGCTCAGGACCCATCTGACAGAATTCAGCTTAAGAGTGCACAGCTCCCCTCCCAATGCTGAGGACCTGTGCTGAGGCATGACTGAATTGTTCTAAGAAGAACTTGGTAATCATGGGTCAGTCTATCCTCCTGACCATACAACTTTGCCACCTCTCACAAACATGCTACCTAAACCATCACAAGAAAACCAAGATGAAAGGCTGTAATCTGGCAGAAAACAGACCCATAAGAAATAACCTACAGTAGGTGCCCTAAGATGGTGAGTCTGCAGCAGCAGCATCTTCGAAGAATACAGCAGTTTTCTTGACAAGACTCCACTCAACTGGCTATATTAACCTGTGCCCTTAAGACCCTCCATAAAACAGACTAACATGCCCAGTGTTAGTGTACCAAATGCTCTCTCAGCCAGCAGAGCTGTTTTCCAATATAGAGGTTTATTTCCACTCCTGTCATCTGAGCTGAATGTTTCTGCAGAACCAGTTATTTTTTCCCCCAAATCTGTCTATGCCTTACAATTACACCTATTTTACTTATGGCTGTGATCACATTGTTACCATCTAAACGAGTAGTGCAACAAGAAAGCATTATTTCTATGAAATCTAGGTTGAATACTTTGACTTGATTAAAAGACAGGTTGCTACTTAAAAAAAAAAAAAAAAAAAACGATGCTGCCAGATTAGGCATGAGCAAGACAACTTAAAGACTAAGGAACAAATCATAAAAATCTAAAGAGTGCCCTCAAATTGCTTCATAAATGTCTTTAGATTCTTACCCCATTAATGAGACCAAAACTGGATGTCAATTAACTAGCAAACATTTATTTAGGCATTCATGTGCCAGTCACCAGCAAGATATTTTAAATGAGTTAACCATTTCACGCTAGTATATGTTTTACAATTACTAACACAGTGCTTTTATCGTCAGCATTTTTCACATGAGAAAACTGAGGCACAGAAAAGTTAAGTAACTTGCCTAAGTTCACATGCTAGTAAGGAGTAGAGTGACGGTCCCAGCCCAGAAGGCCAGTTCCAGAAGGCATATGCTACGCTATCGCAGATGATGTATTATTTGCGTGGTGAACACAAGAAAAAGTGTATGGCTCTCAAATCAGTTGACAGATATGCAAAGAAAAGGTCTTCAGCCTACCACCCAACACACACACACACACGTTTTAAATTAAATGCAGCCATAAATAAACAAAAATAAATAAATATATATATAAAAACAAACCAAAAAAAAACCAAATCATAAGACAGCAATGAGACAAAGCTAAAAGGTGGGATAACTGGCCTGTATTTTTCTAAACCTCACTGACATGAAAAACAGAGAGGAAGAGGAACTATTCTAGATTAAAAGAGACTAAGAAAAACAACAACCGAATGTAATCTAGAAAAATCACTTTTGGATCCTGGATTAGAAAAAAGGGGTAAAAAAGCTCTAGAAGACATTTTTGGAACAACTGGGGAAATTTTAGTATGTATATAAAATAGCTGATATAAAATTCTTGCTAATTTTTTAATACGATAATGATACTGTGGTTATGTATGAAAATGTGTCCTCATTCTTATAAGATTCATGTTGAAATATTTAAGAGGCAAAATGTCATGGTATCTGCAAATGGTTCTGAAAAGGTATATTTATAGAAAGAGGTAAAGCATGGGTAGCAAGTGTTAACAATCAGTGAATCTAGGTGAAGAGTATATGGACATTCAGTATACTACTATCTCAACCTTTCTGTGGGGTTGAAATTTTTCAAAATAATAAAGTTGAAGGAAGATGTCTACACAAAGACTTGTACATGAATGTTTGTTATTCATAACAGCCAAAGATTAAAAGCAAGCCAAATGCCCATCAACTAATGAATAGATAAATGAAATGTGGTATTATCCATAGAATGGACTACTATTCAGTAATAAAAAGGAACACCCTATGGATACATGCTACAACATAGATGAACCTTGAAAATACTCATCTCAGTCAAAGGTGCTAGCGTTCTATATATTATGATGCCATTTATGTGAAATATTAAGTAAAGGCAAATCTACAAAAACAGAAAACAGATGAGTTGCCTGGAAGTGGGCAAAGAAATTTACCACCAATAGCCCTGAGGAAACTTTTCAGGGTGATGGAAATGTTCTAAAATTGTATGTGGTAATGGTGGTAGAACACTGTGAACTTACTAAAAATCATCAAACTGTACAATTACAATGGATGAATCTTGTGGTAGATAAATTATACCTCAATAAAATTGTTAACAAAAATGTAAGGAAAGAAACATTCAATCAAAAAAAAAAAAAATCAGGGACTTCCTTGGTGGTCCAGTGGTTAAGAATCTGCCTTCCAATTCAGGGAATGCAGGTTCAATCCCTGGTCAGGGAACTAAAATCCCACATACTGTGAACAACTAAGCCTGCACGCCACAACTACTGAGCCCATGCGCTCCGGAGCCTGCACACAACTAGAGAGAAGCGCGCGTGCCACAACGAAGAGCCCTCACACAGCAACTAAGACCAGACACAGCCAAAATAAATAAATAAATATTTTTAAATATCAAGGTAAAACAATAATAATTGGGAAAGGAATAAATTTGGTTATCTGCTAGTATAGACTGGACGCAGGGAGCAAGACATCAGGCTAAGCTATATAATTGAAGGGAGTTATGTTTATCTAAAAAAATAGATAAAAATAAAACATGCAATAAAATGTTATTTTAAAAGAACGTCAACCCCTTATTGTTATATTTCCAAATAAGGTCTCTATCCAAATGATAGTATATAAATTAATTTTATAATCAAAAGACTCTGCTTTCAACAACACAAAGACAAATAACCCAATTTAAAAATGGGCAAAGGCGGGAATTCCCTGGTGGTCCAGTGGTTGGGACCCTGCACTTTCACTGCCAAGGGCCCTTTTTTATATATATTTTTTTTTAATTTATTTTTTGGCTGTGTCAGGTCTTAGTTGCAGCACGCAAGACCTTTCATTGCAGCACGCAGGTTCAGTAGTTGGGGTGTGCAGGCTTTGTTGCCCCGCGGCAAGTAGGATCCTAGTTCCCCAACCAAGGATTGAACCCACATCCCCTGCACTGGAAGGCAGATTCTTAACCCCTGGACCACCAAGGAAGTCCCAGGGCAAAGGACTTAAAGAGACATTTCTCTAAAGAAGATATACAAATGGCCAAGAATCACATCAAAAAGATGCCTAATATCATTTAGTTGTCAGCAAAATGCAAATCAAAACCGTAATGATGCCAACAAATTTGACGACCTAGAACAAATGGATAAATTCCTAGAAAAATACAACCTATCAAGACTAAATCATGAAGAAAAAGAAAATATGAACACACTAATTACTAGGAATGAAACTGAATCAGTGATCAAAAACCTCCCAAGAAACAAAAGTCCAGGACTAGGCAGCTTCACTGGTGAATTCTACCGAATACCAATCCTTCTCACACTTACCAAAAATTATTAAGAAAAGGAAACGCTTCCAAACTCATTTTACAAGGCCAGCATTACCCTAATACCAAAAGCAGACAAGGACACCACAAGAAATAAAATTACAGGGCTTCCCTGTTGGCACAGTGGTTAAGAATCCACCTGCCAATGCAGGGGACACGGGTTCGATCCCTGGCCCAGGGAAGATCCCACATGCCACTGAGCAGCTAAGCCCGTGTGCCACAACTATTGAGCCTGTGCTCTAGAGCCCCCATGCCACAACTACTGAAGCCCGTGCACCTAGAGCCCATGCTCCACAACAAGAGAAGCCACCGCAATGAGAAGCCCATGCACGCAATGAAGAGTAGCCCCCGCTCGCCGCAACTAGAGAAAGCCCACGCACAGCAACAAAAACCCAACACAGCCAAAAATAAAAACAAATAAATAAATTTATTTTTTAAAAAAATTATACGCCAATGTTCCTGATGAACGTAGATGCAAAAATTGTCAACAAAATACGAGCAAACCAAATTCAACAATACATTAAAAGGATCATACATGATGATCAAGTGGGATTTATTCTGGGATGCAAGGATGGTTCAACATGTGCACATCAATGTGATACACCATATTTAAAAAATGAAGGATAAAAATCATACGATCATCTCAGTAGATGCAGAAAAAGTATTTGACAAAATTCAGCATCCATTTATGATAAAAATTCTCAACCAAGTGGGCAAAGTGGATATATCACTCAAGACTTGCATAGAAATTCTGAAACCATGAAATTCCTAGAAGAAAATATAGGTGGTAAGCTCCTTGACATAGGTCTTGGCAATAATCTTTTGGAGTCTGACATCAAACGCAACAAAAGCAAAAATAAACAAGTGGGATATATAAACAGCTCATATATCTCATATTGTTTTTAATCTGATTTTTTTTTTTTTTAAATTTATTTATTTATTTATTTTTGTGGTACGCGGGCCTCTCACTGTTGTGGCCTCTCCCGTTGCGGAGCACAGGCTCCGGACGCGCAGGCTCAGCGGCCATGGCTCACGGGCCCAGCCGCTCCGCGGCATGTGGGACCTTCCCGGTCTGGGGCACGAACCCGTGTCCTCTGCATCAGCAGGCAGACTCTCAACCACTGCGCCACCAGGGAAGCCCTTAATCTGATTTTTAAATGGGCAAAAGATCTGAACAGACATTTACCCAAGGAAGACATACAGATGGTACCAGGTACATGAAAAAATGCTCCACATAGCTAATCAGCAAGGAAATGTAAATCAAAACCACAATGAGTTGCTACCTTATACTTGTTAGAATGGTTATTATCACAGAGACAACAAATAACAAGTGTTTGTGAGAATGTGGAGAAACAGGAACCCTTGTACACTGTTGGTGGGAATATAAATTGGTGCAGCCACTATGGAAAACAGTATGGAGGTTCCTCATAAAATTAAAAATTGATCTACCATAGGATCCAGCAATTTCATTTCTGAAGTATTTATCTGAAGAAAACAAAAAAGCTAACTCAGAAAGACATATGCACCCCCATGTTCACTGCAGCTATTTATAATAGCCAAGATATGGAAACAACTTAAGTGTACATCAATGGATGAATGAATAAAAAAAGAATATACAATGGAATATATTATTCAGCCATAAAAAAGAATGAAATCGTGCCATTTGTAACATGGATGGACCTTTAAGGCATACTCGTGAAGTCAAAGAGAAAAAGATAAATACCATATGATCTCACTTACATGTGGAATTTAAAAAAAACAAAAACTGAGCTCATAGACAAAGAGAACAGAATGGTGGTTGCCAGAAGTGAGAGGGTAGAAGTTAGACAAATGTGTGAAAGGGGCAAAAGGTACAAACTTCCAGTTATAAATAAGTCATGAGGATGTAATGAACAGCATGGCAACTATAGTTAATAATAATATATTGCATATTTGAAAGTTGCCAAGTGAGTAGATCTTAAAAGTTCTCATGACAAGAAAAAAAAATTCTTTTTGGTAACTATGTAAGGTGACAGATGTTAACTAGACTTGTGATGATCATTTTGCACTGTACACATTATGTATACATTATGGTATACACTTAAAACTAATTTTTTTAAAAATCTAACAAAAACACATCATGGGATACACTTCACACCTAACAGGATGGCTATAATTTTTTTTAAAGTTTTGGCCAGGATGTGAAGAAACTGGGACCCTTACCCTCATGCCTTGCTGGTAGGATGTAAGATGGTACAGCCACTGTGGAAAACAGTTTGGCAGTTCCTCATTTAAGATAAATATAGAATTATCACATAAGCCAGAAATTCTATTCATAGGTATTTACCAAAAAGAACTGCAAACAAGTGTTCAAACAAAAACTTGCACATGTATGTTTGTGGCAGCATTATTCACAATCACCAAAAAGTTCAGAACTCAAATGTCCATCAACTGATGAACGGATAAACAAATTATGGTATATAACCACATAATGACTTATTATTCAGCCATAAAAAGAAATGAAATGCAGATACATGCTAGAACACAGATGAACCTTAAAAACACACAAAGTGAAAGAAGCAGACACAAAGGGACACAAACTGTATGATTCCATTCATATGAAGTTATATAAAATAGGCAAACCCACAGAGACAGAAAACAGATTAGTGGTTGCAAGGGCTGGAAAGAGGGGGAAATAGGGAGTGACTGCTTAATGGGTACAGGTTTCCTTTTGGAGTGATGAAAATGTCCTGGAAATAGAGAGTAATGATGGTTCAATGCTGTGAATGTACTAAATGCCACTAAATTGTGCACTTTGAAATGGTTAAAAAGATGAAGTTTGTGTTATATGTATTTTTAACCACATTTTTAAAAAACTCTGTTTATGAGTATACAGCATATTTAACTTGAATTTCAACTACTTCTTTTAGCTTCTCTGTATTTTTCTACTTCTTTTGGCTTTTCCGTATACCACAGATCATATAACAGGTACGCCATAAAATCTAACATTTGTTGATCACTTACTACATGCAAGACACATGCTAGTATGCATTTTGTGTGCACTTTAATCCTAAAAAACCTATAAGCTAGGTTAAGTATTATTACCCCCATTTTAAGTATAAGAAATGAAGGCTCAGAGAATGAGATAACAATGAGTAACAGACAAAGCTGGGATTCAAACCCTACCATTTTTAAGGTTAACTCAAAGATAAAAGAAAGAGAATAAACTAAATGATTTCTAAGGCACCTTCTAGTACTACAACTCTATGAATATGCCACAGGAAAAAAAGAAAATCATATCCTTCCCCAAACTGTCCTGATGATAGCTTTCTGGTAAAATATACGGACAGAAAGTCAACACTGATCCTAAACGACCTTCAGTATGACATATGCTAGCATTTCTTTTCTTCCACCAGCATAAGACCAAGACATTAATTACTGTGCTGGTTATTGTTTCCAGAGAACCCAAAAGGTCCAAGGTAATTGTCACCACTCATTTCGAAGTACATAATGAAGAGGTGTGGGAAGACTAGCTGTACGTAAGCACCCAAGGAAAGGAAATTTCTTTACAGTATATATTCCCAGTCTCCGCCTCAGACCTAATGGATCAAAATCTCTGGGCTAATACCTTACAATCCTTATGTTTTTTTAAAAGCCCATACAGGTGGGCAGCCAAGTTTGGGAACTGCCACAGACAAGTGGGGGGAAAATTCTTTTTTAATCAAACAGAACAGAGCAAATAAGCCTGGTCCAATTAGCACTGATTTTAGAATACAGGGGCACCAGACTTATTTATAATCTAGTTATGATGTCAGATCTCTTTACTATAGTATACTTACATTTCAGATGACATGATTCTGCCCAAATACACTTGAATCTTTGCATAAATTCATGATACTCACTCAGCCTATCAAATTGTACCTAAAATGCCTTTAAGAAATCTTTTACGGATTAATTCGAGCTGCACGTGTCTATGTAGTATGTATATTATGTATATGTACACAAATGTACACACACATTATATTAGTAACCTTCACAAAATTTAGCAAGGTGCCTGACAATCTAGCCCCAAACAGCTTTCAAATAAACAGATACAAATAAATCCAATAAATATTTACTGACACCCACATTATGTGCCAAGTACTGTGCTAGGTGCTGTGAATATCGCCAAAAACAAGACAAATTCTCACAACACTTATTATTAGCAGGGATATCAGTCGTTAAGCAGGCTACTATGGAAGTACCCAACTGTCTTCATCATTTTCCTTATTTTACTTTTAGATGTGAACTTTCTGCTTCATCCTTCCCTGGGGCATTATAGGATTCTCACTTTGTCATATCAATCCCTTTAAATTCCAGTTTTCATTTTACGTGGGCAAAATGTACATCCAAGCAGCCTCTGTTACTGTTTCAAAGCAATTGGAAAAATCCCAGAATCCACATTTCCATTGGGCTGAGACTTTCCAATATGCCTAATAATGATACTTTATGACCTAGAAGTTCCAATGAATTGGTAGTAAGAAAACACTGGTGTGCTTCAGTGGCGCTGTAATTGGAATGGTGATTAAATGCATCATGTTAAATCTACCCTGGGCCTTTTCCAGGGTGGCAAATATAAAATGAGCTATCAGCATCAGCAGAGCCTAAACCACTCTTTCCTTCTAAAATGATACTTCTCCTGTATGTCAAAGGTGATATGTTTGAGCTTCTCCATTATTAGGTAGCATAACACGACAAACTGTATACACCCACACAGGCTTCCACGGGATGTACACTGCCCAACATGGTTTACTGTACTTAGCAACTTGGGACAACCTTATGTGTGTCAGAGCAGTGCATCTGCACCACTAAAGTTAATGGTCTGTCAGCGTTTCCATTATAAAGCAATTTTCAAAGGTTTATTGCTCTGATGAAGAATTTCCTCTGAGCTGAAATTTAGCATTCCAGAAAAGCAAAAACTGTACTCCCTTCCAAGTAGGCCAAGTAGTTTGTTTTTGGTTTTGTTTTGTTTTGTTTTTAAGTTAATCTGGCCCTTTATTTCAGAATTTCCTCATATAGCCCTTTGGGACTATCCACAGAACAAAAATCTTATATCTCACAAAGGGACTACTGGTTTGGTAATAGCAGCTACCAAGATTCACAGCACAAATTCCAATTTATTTATGGAAAACAATTTTTAAAAAGCATATTTTTGATGAACAAACTAAGTTTAAAAACTTTATCAGTTCTACCTAGTTATATTAAATTATTCATGCTATCAGACTATGCTGTCATTTACATTAAAATCAATGGTAATTTTAAATCCTCATCAATTGTTAAGCTTTCTTTTATCCTTCCCACTCAAGAAGAATAGCTACTACTGACCTAATACGAATTTTACCTACTCTCAACTCCCTCTTATCCTACAAGTTAAAGGGAGTAAATTCTGTAAGTAACAGCTAGGTAGCAAGAAATGTTATATAGTAGATAGAAGCCTGAAGGCAATTTAGAAAATTCAGAAGATGATGATCAGTCCCTGAATGACAAAGTTCACAGAAAACAACTGTGGTAATCTAGAAGATTGGTATATTAGTGATAAACTAACAGTTTTATCCAATCTCTGGAAACTGTTCTATTAGCCTGAAAGCCTGCCGGAATATTTCATGCTTCAAACAAAGAAGAAATCAACTATTCTAGTATTTTGGTTTCTTGTTATTGAATCTAACTTGAAAGCTTAAATATTTACACTTTAAATTACAAGGTTTTTCAACTATACAGCTAATTATAATTCTGATACAGCTCTACTCAATAATAAAGGAGTTATAACATAAGAATGGTTTTCCAAGCTTAAAAATTCTCATTATATACAAATAAAGACTCTCTAAAACTGGAGATTAGTGATCAAAGCAATCTTTTAAAAATGAACGCTTTTTAGAGAAGTATATTTATTCCGAATTACTACTGATACATGTTAATATATTTTGCCAATTTTCGAACTTTGCATTACTCTGAAGACAACTAGCTATATAATCTCAGAAATTATTTATATTAAAACCATCTATGAAACCACTTCCAGACAAAGTAACAACACAAAGTAATGTTTGTAAAATGTTAAGTAAATGAGATCCAATTCATGATTATAGCTATTGGAAATACGAAAACGAATGCACCAGACAAGGACTAGAAGGATGTAACAAACATTAAAAGACAAGATTTTGCTTTATTATTTTTATTGATGTTGTTATATCCTTTTTATAACACAACTTCTATTCAGATTCCAAATTGATTCTACCTTTACCTTCATCAGGTATTAATAACCATACCTGCCAAATATACAAGTATAAAAGCTAAAGTCAAAAAAGTTACATTTGGGCTTCCCTGGTGGCGCAGTGGTTGAGAGTCCGCCTGCCGATGCAGGGGAGGCAGGTTCGTGCCCTGGTCTGGGAGGATCCCACATGCAGCAGAGCAGCTGGGCCCGTGAGCCATGGCCGCTGGGCCTGCGCATCCGGAGCCTGTGCTCCGCAACGGGAGAGGCCACAGCAGTGAGAGGCCCACGTAAGGCAAAAAAAAAAAAAAAAAAGTTACATTTAATAAGGACAAAACAACAAAATACTCAAGATTAACCCTCAAAAGCATCAGTGTTACAAGTTAATTGCTTTGATGTATAGAATCAGAGATCTAGGTAAAAAAATAAAGTTTCTTTTGCAATTTTGTTAAATGCCCTAGAGCTAGTAGGTCTGTCCAGTAGTTAACCCAAGGACCTGTGTGTCCTTTTGGCTTCTGTAAAAGATAGCCAACTCAGCCTGCAATGGCAGTTCAGATGCAGTAATGATGAGGCAGCAACCTAGCATATGGGGTTGGCCATCACACCTCTACTCAGCTTCAATGCTTTCATGCCAATGATTGAAAGTTCTCTAAAAAACTTAACTGAAGCACACCAGACGTTAGTTATCAATGGTTTCATTTCCATGTTAGAAAGACAAACACAACCTTGTTAATGATGTAAAATAAATCAGATTTGATAATAGCTTTTCATCTTCTACCCATTTTGCCACTCAAAACTCCCTTACTTTCTTAGGAAGTCCTATACCTTAATATGCTATTAGTAGGGACTTCCCTGGCAGTGCAGTGGTTAAGAATCTGCCTGCCAAGGCAGGGGACACTGGTTCATGCCCTGGTCTGGGAAGACCCCACATGCCGCGGAGCAACTAAGCCTGTGCGCCACAACTACCGAGCCTATGCTCTAGAGCCCGTAAGCCACAACTACTGAAGCCCACGTGCCACAACTACTGAGCCCACGTGCCCTAGAGCTCATACTCTGCAACGAGAAGCCACCGCAATGAGAAGCCCGCGCACTGCAACGAAGAGTAGCCCCCACTCACCACAACTAGAAAAAGCCCGTGCGCAGCAATGAAAACCCAACACAGCCAAAAATAAATTTAAAAACATTTTAACAACAACAACAACAAAAATATGCTATTAGTAGGAAAATACAATTAAAGAACCACTTCTGACTAAAAAGGCCTGGGCCACAGTGAAAGGACCAATGGACTGAGCAAAGCAGGGCAGCTCTCTGCTCCCTCATCTCTAACATCACAGTAGCCTCTTTAAAAAAAATTTATTCTTATGAATGGATCACATAACAGAAAATTCAAAAGGCACTAATAAAGAGTATTAATGAAAGTATGTCTCATCTCCATCCCTGTCAGCCAGACACCCAGTCCCCCTATTAGAAGCAACCACTATTACCAGTTTCTTGCAGATCCTTCTCTGAGGCACATCCTATTTTAAAATATCCACTATGCTCCAAACCTCAGGACTCCCTAGTCTTCCTGCATGCTTCATTTTTCCCTCTAGCACTGATCACCAATGGGCTTATCATTATATATTCATTATTTACTACTACATGTTTGATTACTTTATTCTTGTCTCACCACCACCTGCATCGAGAATAAAAGCTCCATGTAGAACTCTCTTCACTGTTATATTCCCAGAGCATGGAACACTGCATGGAACAAGTTTGCTCAATGAGTTAACAATCCTATTATTACAAACACTAGTAACAAGCAGGTTATCTATTCTCTACAAAATACTAACGCTTTCCCCAAAAGGAAAGAAAAACTACATAGTATATATACTCTGCTTAGGGAGCTAAATCAGTTTAAGACTAAAACTGCAAACATTCAATATTGCCTATTATTTGAGATTATGAATTTTACATTGACTTTCTACATAAAAGGTTTTTTACTTAAACTCTACTTGTAAGATTACTTTCCCCTGAGATTTTCTTGAAAATAGATGCCTTCTAAAAGTCTATGTAACTGAGTAAAATTTTAAATGGTAATTTGCATCTCAAAAGCACTGACATAAGGCTTCCCTGGTGGCGCAGTGGTTGAGAGTCCGCCTGCCGATGCAGGGAACACGGGTTCGTGCCCCAGTCTTGATATGCCTACCTCACTTCACACATAGAAATTAATTCCAGGTGGATTACAACTCTAACTATAAAAGGCAAAACAGTATAGTTCCTAAATGATAATATAAGTAAAATGTTTTCATGTGCCCTAAATAAAGATTTCTTAGAACACATAAAACACTAACCACAAAGAATTACTCCATGGAAATACATTCAAATTAAGAACATCTCTTCATTGAAAGACAACAAAATAAAAAACTAAACTAGAAATTAAGAAAAATTATCTGTAGCACACACTAACTTAGTGCTCACACCCAGAATGTATAAGAACTCCTACAAATCAATGAGAAAAAGCCAAATCAAAAGAAAAAGGGGCAGGACTTCCCTGGTGGTCCAGTGGTTAAGAATCTGCCTTCCAATGCAGGGGATGTGGGTTCGATCCCTGGATGTGGAACTAAGATCTCACCTGCCATGGGGCAACTAAGCCCGCGTGCTCTAGAGCCCATGCACCACAACTAGAGAGCCCATGCACCACAACTAAAGAGCCTGCGTGCCACAACTACTGAGCCCACACTCTGGAGCCCACATGCCACAACTAGAGAGAGAGAGTACCACAACTACTGAGCCCATGCTCTGGAGCCCACGAGCCACAACCAGAGGGCCCAAGAACCCCCCAAATGCCACAACTACTGAGCCTGCATGCTCTGGATCCGACACACCACAACTAGAGAGAAGCCCACGTGCCACAACAGAGATCCTGCATGCCACAACGGAGACCTGACGCAGCCAAATAAATAAATAAATATTTTTTTAAAAAAGAATAAAAGAAAAAGGGGCAAGGACCAAGAAAATATTTTAAACATATGAAAAATAATGTAGTAATCAAAGAATTTTAAGTTAAAACCACAATAAGATAATATGACAATATCAAGAGAATGGATAATATTAAAAAGAACCACAATACCAAGTGTTGGCAAGAATGTGAAACAACCAGAACTCATTTGTACCATTTTGGAAAATAGTTTGCCATCACCAATTAAAATAGACAAATATAGAAACCTATGTCTTAACTCTCTTAGTTATATACCCAACAGAAACACATGCTCAGGTACACTGTAGGATATGTACATGAATATTCATAGTAAACAACCCCAATGTCTATCAACAGCAGAATGGATAAATATACTGGCATGCTCCTAGAATTGAACAGTATATAGTAAAGAAAATGAATGAAATAAAACTACACCCAGCAATGTGCATACATCTCCCAACACTGACCAAAAGACTTGAGAACCGGTCAGACTTGAGAGGATACAAAGTGAGCCTCTGGGATGCAGATAATGTTCTATTTTGTGTTCTGGGCAGTGGTTACACAGGAACTCGATATGTGATAGTTCACTGAGATGTACACATCAGTGGTGTACAATTTTATGTATGTATGCTATATACATTTAATTTCATACACAAAAAAATGAAAGATGAAGACTCCCACTTTCAACCAAGACAGAACAACAAAAATGACATTTACCTTCCCACTTCAAACAACAACAAAAATAAACAAAATATAGAAACAAAAGTTCTCAAGATACTGCACATCAGAAAATGAAGGTCAGTGATCACTGAAGAGAGAGTAATAGACAAAGTGAGCTTCTAATTTCTTCAGTTTACTGAAAGCAGAAAATGTATCGAGGCCACAGCATAGGACATGGGAGTCTAAGAGGGCCAAGGCAGCTAGAGTTTTCAGCGCAATTACAGGAAAAGAGAGCTGCACACACAACTCTGGAGATCTACATAGGGTCTTCTCTGAATTCTCATTTGAGTTATTTAATCAGTGTGTACATGAGAGAAAAGAACCACCAGAAGGGACTAGGGACAACAACTGCCATACCTCACAGGCTATTGGAACACAGGGCCTGGAACAGTGGCTGTTCCCATCAGTCATAATGGAAAATGGAAACTCACAATTCATAGGGCACTGGGTAGGGTGCTCAGAAAGGTTTTTGCCTCAGTAGTGGAGTAAATGAACCCTAGATTAAACACTAATCCGGTACAGCCTAAAAAAGCTTAAAAGACATGAAATAATCAACCTCTTTCCAAGGAACTGAACTGCATTCTAAACAAAGCTCAAGAATATTTACAAAAATACAAAAATAGCTATCACAAGGTAAAATTCACAATGTCTGGTATACAATCAAAAATTACAACAACCATGCAGAGAAACAGAAAAATATGACCCAGAGTGACAAGAACAACTAAATCAACCAAAACCAGCCCAGAACTGATGTAGATGATAGAATCAGTAACCAAGGACACTAAAACAATTATTACAATGGTATTCTATATGTTCAAAAAGTTGGGACTTCACTGGTGGTCCAGTGGTAAAGAATCTGCCTTGCAATGCAGGGGACAGGGGTTCCATCCCTGGTCAGGGAACTAAGATACCACATGCCGTGGGGCAACTAAGCCCACGCAACACAACTACTGAGCTTGCGCACCCCGGAGCCTGCGCGCCACAAGTAGAGAAAACCCACATTCCACAACTATAGAGAAGCCCACACGCCACAACGAAAGATCCCACGTGCCTCAACGAAGATCCCACATGCCACAGCTAAGACCAAACACAGCCAAAAATAAATTTTTAAAAAATAAATAATAATAAAAACGTTAAGTAGAGACTTGGAATATATTTTTAAAAGAACCAAATTGGGGCTTCCCTGGTGGCGCAGTGGTTGAGAGTTCGCCTGCCGATGCAGGGGACACGGGTTCGTGCCCCGGTCTGGGAAGATCC
>NW_020175393.1:5235072-5281428 GCF_003031525.2 Neophocaena asiaeorientalis asiaeorientalis | reverse complement strand
CCCGCCTAACGCCCAAAAAAAAAAAAAAAAAAGAACCAAATTGAACTCCTACAGATGTAAACTACATTGTCTTGAAATGAAAAATACACTGAATAGACTTAACAGCAGAGTAAACATCGCATAAGAAAAGACAAATGAAACTCTAGCGATAATAAATGTTCACAATGATGGAAAAAGTGAAAAAGAAGAATAATGTATGAGTGAGAAAACTTCATAAGGCTTAGCACATGTGTAACTGAAGTCTATGAAAGAGTTAGAGGGAGGCTGAAAATATATTTGAAAAAACCATATCAGAAATATTTAAAATTTTATTAAAAACTATAAGCCCATAAATACATACACACACACCACATGTTCTTTATCCATTCATCTGTTGATGGACACTTAGGTTGCTTGGCAACTGTAAAAAATGCTGCTATGAACACTGGCGTGCATATATCTTTTTGAATTAATGTTTTTGTTTCTTTCAGATATATACTGAGGAGTGGGACTGTTGGGTTATATGGTAGTTCTATTTTTAGTTTTTCGGGAAACCTCCATACTGTTCTCCACAGTGGCTGCACCAATTTACAGTCCCACCAACAGTGTACGAGGGTTCCCTTTTCTCTACATCCTTGCCAACATTTGTTATTTCTGTTCTTTTTGATGAGTGCCATTCTGACAGCTAGCTGTGAGGTGATATCTCATTCTGGTTCTGATTTGCATTTCCCCAATGATTAGCAATGCTGAGCGTCCTTTCACGTGCCTGTGGGCCATCTGCATTTGCTCTTTGGAAAAATGTCTCTTCAATTCTTCTGCCCATTTCTTAATTGGGTTGTTTGTTTTTCTGATGTTGAGCTGTATAAGCTGTTTATATATGTTGGATATTAATCCCTTATCGGTCATATCATTTGCAAATATCTTTTCCCATTCAGTGGGCTGTCTTTTTGTTTTGTCAATGATTTCCTTTGCTCTGCAAAAGCTTATAAGTTTAACTAGGTCCCATTTGTTTATTTTTGTAATAAAGATGAAATCTTAAAGCACCCAGGACAAACAGGCATGCAGGGGAAGGAAGATACAGGTGACAACAGATTTTTCCCTGGAAACAATGCAAGATAAAAGACAGTGGAGCATTACATTTAGAGCACTAGAAGAAAAAACTGCCAAACTAGAATTCCATACCCAGCAAAAATATATTTGAAAAATGAAAGCAAAATAGACTACAAGAGCTAAAGAAATTCCATACAAGCAGACCTGCATCCAAGAAATGTTAAAATAAGTGTTTCAAGGAGTAGGAAAATGATACCAAATGGAAATAAAGACCTAAACAAAAGAATAAAGAGCATGGAAACGGTGACTATGTGCGTAAATAAACTTTTTTCTAATTATTCATACCTCTTTAAAAGACTTTTTTAAAGCAAAAATAACAATACAGTATGGAGAAGTAAAAGGACATGATAATAATAACACAAAGTTCAAGTGATGAAAAACAAAACTAAGGTCCTTACACTATACATGTATACACTATACTACACATGAAATTGTATATCACTTTAAGCAGACTGTCATAAGATAAAGATAAAAGTAACCACTAAAATAACAATTAGAAGTTGTATCTAGGGCTTCCCTGGTGGCGCAGTGGTTGAGAGTCTGCCTGCCAATGCAGGGGACACGGGTTCGTGCCCCAATCCGGGAAGATCCCACATGCCGCAGAGCGGCTGGGCCCGTGAGCCATAGCCACTAAGCCTGCGCATCCAGAGCCTGTGCTCCGCAATGGGAGAGGCCGCAACAGGAGAGGCCGCAACAGTGAGAGGCCCGTGTACCGCAAAAAAAAAAAAAAAAAAATTATGGAATCTGCATCTAGCACCAAATAGAGTTCTCCAATCTACAGAGAAACAAAACTAAAATACAAGTGTACATTCAAATTGCCGTGGACTTGGGCTTCCCTGGTGGCGCAGTGGTTGAGAGTCCGCCTGCCGATGCAGGGGACACGGGTTCGTGCCCCGGTCCGGGAAGATCCCACATGCCGTGGAGTGGCTGCGCCCGTGAGCCATGGCCGCTGAGCCTGCGTGTCCGGAGCCTGTGCTCCGCAACGGGAGAGGCCACAACAGTGAGAGGCCCGTGTACCGCAAAAAAAAAAAAAAAAAAAAAAAAATTGCCGTGGACTTAAACTATCAACAAGATACCTTCCCCGCGCCCCGAGGAGGGGGGTAGTTTACTGTACACAGAAGTCAATATATATCTTTTACCAGAAAGGTTAGAATAAAGATCTCACATTTGTAAAGGCACATATGAAACATATTACAGCAATGACAGGGGCAGTGAGAACATAAACATACACAACTAGGAGCCATATCTAAAGACTTCATAAAAACAGATAGGAAGCTGCAAAAAATACTGTTAAAAGTCAGTTTTATACATGTCATAACTCTATAAAACTGGCAAGCATAAGTTTATTTACTGATATTTAAGAAGCACATAGAATAAAATGCATAGTTTTATTTAAGGCTTTTAACATTATTAAATTGAGAGGGAGTCTATACCACAGACAAGATTCTTCCATCAGAGAGTACAGTTTAAGGTGGGGTTTTTCTTTTTATCACAAGGTCATTCCCAACACCAGAAGTTCCACTTTGGTTATGACTTTCTCATAATATACATTAAGGTTAACTTAACTTGTTTAAAAGATAGATTATTTCTTTTAATAATCCTGATATAAAGCAAATGCTTTAGTTGGTAAAAAGTACTAATGATTTTTATTTTAAAGAAGCAAGTCACGATGATTACATATTTAATACAAATTCTTAACACATGACAAGAACAATAAATGCATTTCTTTTAAACTGAGAAGTAGCTCTGATGTACTTTTAAAAGAAAATTACTTCCATTACTCTGCAATTTCACTGCTTTCAAATCCAAGAACAAAATTTATACCTAACAATGAAGCTTAAAAGAAAAATAAAGGGGGCTTGTTTCATCACATCACCACATTTCCTACTTCATTAAAACTTTCTTTACGCTTTATAATTTTCATTGATTGAATAAATTACCAGATAAAAGAATAGAAACATGATGTACAACCAACAGCTTCTTGATTATAACATCCGAAACAAGGAATTCTTACTTGTAGCATATACACAGATATTCATATAAACATATACTAAGCCACCTTCTTAAGTTTTTAAGGTAATGGCTTTAACTGAGCAAAAGTTTGCTGAAGAGATCAATGTGGAATTGTGGGTCCTTTCCATGCTATAACAATGGAAGGTCTCCTCCAACTTTAGAAATCACTAGTTCTGCCCAATCTGAACTGCTTTAGGATTCGATTTTTCAAACCAACTAGGCTTGTGCTTTAACAGGTCAAGTCTAAACTTCTAATCATCCACACAACGAAGTGAGGCCCAGAGATGCGTAACTAACCTAATATATTACTCCTCAGTTAAAACCCAGCATTAGTTTATCATCTAGTTTGGTTGTAGTACTCAAGGCTGAATTTTGGCATATTCTTTGGACTTAAAACATTTTTGCAACATCCCAGACAAGTTAATTTTGTTCAGAACTAAAATAAAAAGAGCTATCAAGCCATGAAAAGACATGGAGGAACCTTAAAGGCGTATTACTAAGTGAAAGAAGCCAATCTGAAAAGGCTCCAAACTGTATGATTCCAACTATATGACATTCTGGAAAACTCAAAACTATGGGACAGCAAAAGGATCAGTGGTTGCCAGGAGTTGGGGTGGGGAGTGGGGTAAACAGGCAGAGCACATAAAATTTTTAGGGCAATGAAAATATTCTGTATGATATTATAATGATGGATAGATGTTCTTGTATTTGTCCAAATCCACAGAAAGTACCACACCAAGAGTGAACCCTAACATAAGCTATGGATTCTGGGTGTATATGATATATCAACGTAGGTTCATCAGTTGCAACAAATGTATTCAGCTGGGTGATGCTGATAATGGGGGAGGTTATGCATATGTGGGGGCAGGAAGTATATGGGAAATTTCTGTACCTTTCTCTCAATTTTCTATGAAACTAAAACTGTTCTTTAAAAATGAAATAAAAACATTTGCTCAGCTGCTTTTGCCCAGAATTATAAAGACTTTTTTCCTACTTATTTATTTATTTATTGCTCCGTTGGGTGTTCGTGCTGCGCACGGGTCTTTAGTTGCAGCAAGCGGGGACTACTCTTCGTTGTGGTGCACGGGCTTCTCATTGCAGGGGCTTCTCTTCGTTGCAGAGCACGGCCTCTAGGCATGCAGGCTTCAGTAGTTGTGGCACGAGGGCTTCAGTAGTGGTGGCTCATGGGCTCAGTAGTTGTGGCTTGGTCTCTAGAGTGCAGGGTCAGTATTTGCGGCACACGGACTTAGTTGCTCCATGGCATTTGGGATAGTCCCTGACCAGGGATCAAACCCGTGTCCCCTGCATTGGCAGGCAGGTTCTTAACCACTGCGCCACCAAGGGAGTCCCTCCTTTTTCTTTTTTACAAACAAACAAACTGTGCCCAATTAAGTGCTGTCTTTTAAAGAAGTAATCTCAAAAAAGTTATTCTGGCCATTACTCAAAATCAGTGTTAGAATTTTTCTTCAAAATTGTCTTCAGATCTATACTTATAAACGGTAAGCAATTAACATATGTGAAGGCCAACTAAAAACCAAGCACGGAGACTCTCCACTTACCCCTCATGCCAATCCTATAAGGTGGATATGCTCTTGGTTTTAGAGATGAGGAAACCAAAGTCAGGCAAGTCACCTCAGTAGAGACCTTAAGTATTCTTCAAGGTGATGATCATCCACCTTTTTTTCCAATCTTGTCTCTAACAAGTTTGTTAGTCATTTTCCCCAAAGACATACCCAAGCTCCAGGAAATGACTGGCCACCATAAGGAGCAGTCAGAGAAACGTTCTTCAGTGCCTGAAGACAGACTTAATATTTATAGTAGTAGATACAAGGTACAAATGAGAAATTTTCACAGGTATCTTGTTGTACAGCCTGAGGCCACGCTGGAACTACATCCTAGCACTCTCTCAAAGGACATGCAAATTTACTGGGTGGAATTCTCACTTTTGTCAGTCAAGACAAACTTCATTTTCAACCACCTGTAAAGCCCTGACTGGTCCCAATCAACATCAAAACCATATCAACCACACTTTCTGGGACCTCCCTGGCAGTCAAGTGGTTAAGACTTCGCCATCCAATGCAGTGGGTGAGAGTTCAACCCCTGGTCCGGTAGCTAAGATTCCACATGGCTCAGGGCCAAAAAACCAAAAACATAAAACATAAGCAATACTGTTAACAAATTCAATAAAGACTTTAAAAATGGTCCACATCAAAAAACAAACAAAAACCAACCACTCCACTTTTATGTGAAAAGTTCAAAACTAATCTCTATTACAAGAGCTACAAATATATTCCAGAACTCTAGACATCTTTTCATCCACACAAGTTCTTAGGGCCCTAGAGCTCTTGGTAAACCAAGGATGACTGTAAGCTTTAGATGCTCTACATAAAGGCTCAGGCCTGAAAAAATCTCCAGAATATCATGAACTACTTGGGTGGGTGGAGGAAGGGAAAGTAGACAGTAAAAGAGATACACCATTTAGGAATGGGGTAATTTCTAAATGCTCAATCTGAGTATTTTCTATACTGTCAAGAGCAATAAAGAGAGGGAGAGGGAAGGGGGCAGGTAGGAGGAGGGAGAGAGAAGAAGGGAGGGATAAAGAAATCAGGAAGAAACGAAAAATCCAATGTTAATTCTCTTCACAGTGACAAATAATCCTGCTGATACAAGACAAAATTATCCTAGGATGCACTCACCCTCCCACATGTGCCTTGTCCACTACTTATACTGTCTGTGACTCACACTACTGGTTTATTAACTAGACCTATAAGATGTTTTAAATATAACTATATACTGAATAGTGCTAATGAAACATTAAGCAACCACTGGAATGCCCTGAGCAGGAGAATGTTTATGGGAAAAACACCAAAAACATCCAAAGTCCCACAATGAACAAATATACAGAGACACAGAGGATGTGACAAGAAATGCCAAAAGAACTGGCCAGCTAGGCCCCATTCTTCATCTTTACATATAGCCCAGGCCACGAACTTGGCTAATCTAGTCCTGGCCCTCACTCTAACATCAAAAAGGAGGGTAAGGGGCAGGACAGGAATAAAGACGCAGACATAGAGAATGGACTTGAGGACATGGGGAGAGGGAAGGGTAAGCTGGGACGAAGTGAGAGAGTGCATGGACATATATACAGTACCAAATGTAAAATAGATAGCTAGTGGGAAGCAGCCGCATAGCACAGGGAGATCAGCTCGGTGCTTTGTGACCACCTAGAGGGGTGGGATAGGGAGGGTGGCAGGGAGACGCAAGAGAGAGGAGATACGGGGATATATGTATATGTATGGCTGATTCACTTTGTTATAAAGCAGAAACTAACACACAATTGTAAAGCAATTATACTCCTATAAAGATGTTTTTTAAAAAAGAGGGTAAAGATGTAAACTCTCCAAGCTAAACAAATGGGGGCAGGGTGAGGTTGGGGGAGGGGTATGCACAAACCAGTGAGGTTGGTGTCACTGGATCATATAGGAATTAAACTCAACTCTGCTTTTCTTCTCCAGAAGAGAAGTGTAGCAGCAGGGTCTGACCCCCTAGCACTGGAAAAAGTACCTTCCAATATAATCCTTTCACCCATTAAAGGAACCCTAGGCCTGGGAGTCCTAACCTTAACAAGTATTCCCTCCTTGGGCAAAGGGAGAGGGAAGAGATTAAGAGGGCTATATCAAGCATCTGATTTGATCACTGCCCCTCAATAAAGAGAATCTGAAGAGCCTAAGGTTAAATGCTTAATTTGGCCATCTCATAGTAAGAGGGAAAACAAGAAACCACTGCTAGTATGAACAGCTTTAAACGTTTTTATCTAATTCAGTGTTATTAACCCAAGTCCATTGTTGGTCCTTTCCATTTCAGAGGAAGCTGAATTTCATTAGAGACAGACACAAAGAGGATTACTTTCGTTAACACTGGCCCGACATTAAAATGCCCACCTCCCAGCCTCACGTTCAGAGACCTAAACACAGAACTGGTCTGTCATTGAAAAGCACACTATCTTTGCACTGGCCATGCTTTAGAGAACCTGAAAAATTCAACACTGGGCATATTTCTACTGCATCACCAGTGAAATTAAATTGTCTATTAGGAAGTGAAAAGAACAAAACTGTACTGCCACACACCACGTGCACCCCAATACCCTGTTCATGTAATTATACAGGGACCTTTTTGAACTTATTTAACCATATACTAGCATCCAGAGGAATAATTTTTTTTAACTACATTTGTTGAAATTCTAAATACAAAGTCTTCATTCCCACCCCTGCCTCAACCCCCACCCCTGCAGCCCTCGCTCTCTCAACACAGAATCTTTTCTTTCAAACCCTAAGAAACCAGGAACAAAAATCTCAATGAAGGTTCAAAAGACTTAAAATTCTTGTTTTTACCCCTTAGTGGTCTATTGCTATGTCCAAAACCGTATATCGCAGGTACCTTTTGACTAAGGAGACTGGAAACAGCCCAGCTGTTTTCTTTTCTGATTAGTGAAAGGGGAACCTGTGGAGGAATTAACGATTTAGCCTTGCCCCAGAGCTAACAATCTCCCTCCAGCTACATCTTGCTGGCCCTAAGCAGAAAGAAAGAACAGGCAATCAAATCTACATCTCTTGCATCACTTTATGGGACATTAATAATGACCCTGACAGTCTGGCCAGCCACCACCCAGCTCTGTAATTCAGCCCTTATAATCCCAGCCCACCCTTGCAGGCTATCTTTTATGACACACTAGCACACGATAGCAGGGGACCTAACAAGGAACTTTTAAAAATATTTGAGATGCAACAGCAACTTATGATCTAGAACTGTATAGCTTTTTAAAATACTTCCCATTATTCAATATATCCTAATGGAAAATGTTTGAAGAGCTTAAAACATACCTGAAAAACTAAATTATTTTAGGCAATATTTTCTCAAAACTTGTAATACAAACGTTTTAATTCCTTTAAAAATTTTAGTTCAGAGGAGTTATCTCATCCTGGAGGATTTTTCCAGCTTGATGTTCAATTCCAAGTGGCTCATTCTAGTCAACTCTGAAACATCTCTAGTGAAAGATTCTCACTGAACTCCCTTAGCAAGTTATTCCACTGTCTGAGTGACCTCACTGTCAGGTAAAATTTTAGTAGCAGATTAGGACATTTTTCTTTTTCAGTTCCAGAACAAAGTTGTTTTTATATCAGAAAGAACTGCTGCAGCATCCCTGCTGACACAACAGGATAAAGCAAAGAAGAAAAGCACTGGTTAATACCACTCAGCTACTGGAGAGTTTATTTCTAAAGCTTGAATATAGTTTTGAAATACGAAGCTTAAAGTAACATGGACAGCCAGAATGTGTGGTTTTGCTGCTACATTTTTAAAATTAAAGCCTTTAATGGCTATTTTGTCCATTCACCTTTCTTTTAATACCAAGAAAGGGGGGAAAAACATTTCATGTTAGTAAATGCTTTATTGACGTAACTCTTACCTGAACAAAAAGACCCATATCTCACAACCTCCAAAAGCTTGTGGGTTTTTTTTTACGCCAAATATACAAAACATCCCATACAAAGGTTTTGCTTTTAATCCTTATAATACAGCCATGCAGCTAGTGCTAATGGTTTGTACCCATGCATAGCCTGCTACACAACTCCTTCAAAAAGTTCCAAATCAACATCTTTGAGGTATCGCGACATTAGTTCAAAATTAGTTCAAAAGAATTAAATATCAAATATATCTGGTAACAAGTGTTATTTAGTTTTTCACACCCAAACTCAGATTCTAAAAGATTACACGCAAGATAATACCTTCTACCAATAATGAATTTATTTACTATTATCCATATTTAAACAAATGGCATTTTTGTTCATCCACTTCATTTATTTGAATACTCTTTTAAAATACTAAATACAGGCAAAACAAAGTTTCAGACCCACACATTCAATTAACTTTGATTATGCAGTTAATTCATTTAGCTGGGTTCTGATACCTGGAGATACCTACATATTTGTTAATTACAGACAAAAATCTGTATTGCATATCCACAAGAAATAATTACCTCTAGTATGCAAATCCTTGAGGACATCAAATAAAGATGGTGCCATTCAATCCTGCTACTTTCTAAAATCAATTCCATCTCCCACACAACCCCTAAAAAACCACTTCTGCATTTGGAATGAAAATCAGAGGTGGAGTGGAAACCTGTTCTTGCTGGACAAAAGATCTATGAAGCATCCTACCTCACACAAAGACAATTTTGAGCAAAGTGGTCCCAACCTATTCTCTCTCTGCCATCCTATCCACTCCCCACTGTAATTCCTCCAAGGTGCAGCTTGTTAGGAACATAAAGCCAGCAATTACACAGGTCAGAGGGGTTGAATGAAGAACAGTAAGTTTACTGAGGCTGATAGTCAACCACACACGGGCTGGGTATGAGGGGTTTCCCTCTGAAGTTCCTGACCCCAACTGTGACCAGCAAGGATGTCTGCTCCAGTCACAATGTTAAATCAATCCAATCAAACCCTGTCTGTAGGATTAATTCAAAGGATTGAGAAGTGGTTATCTGGAGCAGTTAGCTGTCCTGAAGCAAAAATGAGAGGGCTTTCCTAGCCCTTTAAGAAGCAGTTAGCTGTCCTGAAGCAAAAATGAGAGGGCTTTCCTAGCCCTTTAAGAACCTTATCAGGAACACTGGGGACTGAGTACTACCTATGCAGTGAATGAAGCAAATTCCCCTTTTTTACCTCTCATTTCCATCTCTGATTATAAAGTGTCTCTCCCTTGCCACTCTGAGAAACCTGACCAACCAGATCAGTACAAATCCTTTTGAGAAACTAATTCTCCCAAACGTAACTGCTTCAAGTTGCTTCCTTTCTCTTATTTCTCCCAGTTTCAAAAAAATATCTATACAACCAGGAACCAAGCAAATAATTCCCATGGTAATCTGGGGCTCATATTAAATAATAAATGAGCATGCTACACTAAAGAATTCTTCCCTCCACAAGCATGGGGAAAATACCAATGAAGCAATGCTCCCAAATTAGAAGTGGTACGATTTGTCCATGCTCAGG
Source organism: Neophocaena asiaeorientalis asiaeorientalis (assembly GCF_003031525.2). NCBI lineage: Eukaryota > Metazoa > Chordata > Mammalia > Artiodactyla > Phocoenidae > Neophocaena > Neophocaena asiaeorientalis. The sequence continues at coordinate 5,271,283 of NW_020175393.1, read as the reverse complement.
ATAAACAGTAAAAATCATCACTGTATTTATTCCCACTGGAAAAATAACATACTATCAAGAACGTCTTTAAAATATATATACCATTGAACACCTATACAAAACTCTCCACACTCCTTTCACATGCATAAACTGCTTGCATAAATACACATACATTAAAATCTAGGATCCATGTGTCACTCAAGGAAATGACTGCTGCAGGCACAGAATTAATTAATACATTTCCAGAGTTTCCACAATGAAGCAGAATATCTTCAAAGCAATTTAGTAAATTTGGATAACTGATAACTTGAATTGATTTCATTTCTGCTGTGGCTTCCCCATCATTATATTAACCCAACTTAAAATAACCAATTTCCTTTATCTCCTGCCTCACCTTTTCCTATTAGGTTACACATGCTATACCAGCAACTTTCCAAATATTCAAGAAGTGAAAAACTTCCTTTTCAAATGATACCGTACAAAGAACATGAATATAAAATTGAAAATAGAGTCTTCTACAGTAAAAATATTTTCTAAGTTCAAATGTAAAGTCTTTACACATAAAGTCAACTACTGTTAAAAAGGCTAATTTGATTAACATACATTGAAATCAAGGGTATGGATAAGAATCATATACAGATATTAAATACTATACAAACAAGAATATAGAGATAGCAATCAGGAAAATCCTGATTCACGCACAAAAGTTGCTCACGATAACAGATTGATTTTTATTTTAAACAGGTCACCTCACAGTCTTGGGAAGCTCTTTAAAAAGAGATGGCAAGGGCTTCCCTGGTGGCGCAGTGGTTAAGAATCCACCTGCCAATTCAGGGGACACAGGTTCGAGCCCTGGTCTGGGAAGATCCCACATGCCGCGGAGCAACTGGGCCCGTGAGCCACAACTACTGAGCCTGCGCGTCTGGAGCCTGTGCTCCGCAACAAGAGAGGCCGAGATAGTGAGAGGCCCACGCACTGCGATGAAGAGGGGCCTCCGCTCGCTGCAACTAGAGAAAGCCCTCGCACAGAAACGAAGACCCAACAACACAGCCAAAAATAATTAATTTTTTTAAAAAGATGGCAAAAAAAATTTTGAGATCTGCATAAAAATGAAAACATAGCAACAATTAATGCATTAGTGGTAACCGATGTATTAAAATTGAGTTTATTTTTTAAATAAAATTCTTATCTTTACAAAAGCCATGAAAAAGCACCTCCACAGAACACTAAGCAACTATTTCAAATCACTGTTCTAAGCCACCTTCTATTACATTACAACTCTGACCTCCCAGGAACATCTCCAAAGGGGAGACAGGGGACAGGGGGTGGAGACAGGATTTATTCTTCCTAAAATTAAAAATATAAAAATGGTTATTTGAACCTGAACTATAAATATGTCTCAGAAGATATAATCCTATACTCTGGTAAATCAGTATAAACTGTTGTCCTTCATATCCAAAGATGAAACTGATGACTGTTCCTCTACTGAAACTGAGAAGTTCACTAGATCAGCCATCTCACCCAAAGATGCACCTAGACAAGCCTCTTGGGCTGGTAAATCCTACAGGTATCATCTCTGTCCCAATAAGATAAGCCAAGGGCCAACAAAGTGCAGCCAGCTGGCCAAGTCCAGCCTACCACTTATTTTTTAATGACCCACAGCTAAGAATGAGGTTGTGGATTGAATTGTATCACCTCCCCTCCCCTGCCAAAAAAAAAAATATATTGAAGTCCTAACCCCCAATATCTCAGAATGTGACCTTATTTGGATATAACAGCCTTCACAAACAAGGTCATGAGGGTGGGCTCTAATCCAGTATGACTGGGAAACTGTGTACACAGAGACAGACACAAAAAGAGGAAGAAGATGTGAAGTGGCACATGGAGAAGATGGCCATCTACAAGCCAAGGAGAGAGGCTAGAACAGATCCTTCCCTTACATCCCTAAAAACATCCCTAAACACCTGAAGTAACTAATTTGCCAACACCTTGATTTTTTACTTCTAGCCTCCAGAACCCTGAGGCAATAAATTTCTGTCATTTAAGACATCCAGTTTGTGGTGCTTTGTTACAGCAGCCCTAGCAGACCAATACAAATGTTTTTTTCATTTTCAAGCAGTTGGGGAAAAAGAAAATCAAAGAATGTTTTTCTGTAACATGTGAAAATTATACAATTTCACATTTCATTGCTGATAAAGTTTTACTGGAACACAGTCACACTTCTTCACTTACATATTGCCTATGACTGCTTTTGCACTGCAGTGGCAGAGTTGAGTATCTGCAACAGAGTATATGACCTAAAATATTTACTCTCCAGCCCTTTATAGAAAAAGTTTCCCAGTCTGAAATAACTTTTGTGTCATAAAGCATCACACCATATAGTGTAGATGCACCCCAGGAAGGTCAACCTCTTACCATTTTCCATCTCTCAGTTGCTCTTCAGTTTCCTGCTTTTCTTCCAAAAATTAGTTACATCACACCTACTTTCCAAGGCTACTGTGTATAGATTAAGTGAATGATAAGTGTATAAACCTCTTTAAACTACAAAATATAATAAACATATAAAAGTTATAAAATTCCACCACACACAAGTTGTAACAAACAATTTTAAGGGCAATACTTACATATTTCTGGACCACGAACCTGATAAGTCCACCAATGTTAGCAGAATTTATGTTAACTAATAACACACCTCATATGACTGTCAATAACACATCCAAGAAGCATAATGACATAAATGATTCCACTAAAAGTAAGACTGAGCAAGCAAGCAAACAAGTGTTACATATTAAGGCTATATTTGCCTTTTATTATCAAACTACCAATTTATCAAATACTAGGGGGCTAGCACATGTAAAGAATGATAAATTGTGCTTGCAGTAATTCTAGCTCCAATTTCCTAAAAGCTAAAACTTCCTAATAGTCGTTTATTCAAAAAAAAACAATTAGGTACTACTGCCTTAGTCAATTGTTTGGCAGTATCTACTATAGTTAAACAAAAGGGTCACACACCCTATGATCCAATAATTCAATTACTTGCTACCACCCAATAGAAATGCATACACATGTATACCAAAAGACATGTAAAAGAATGTTCAAGCAGCACTTTTTTGAAATAGGCCCCAAATGGAAATAATTCCAATGTCCATCAATAGTTGAAGGGAAGGACTTCCGTGGTGGTCCAGAGGATGAGACTCCGTGCTCCCAATGCAGGGGGGTCCAGGTTCGATCCCTGGTCCGGGAACTAGATCCCGCATGCATGCCGCAACTAAGTGTCCGCATGCTGCAACTAAGAACCGGCGCAGCCAAAATAAATAAATATTTTTTAAATTAAAAAACAGTTGAAGGAATAAACAAATTATCATATTCACACAATGAAATACTTTTCGGCAATGAGAATGAACTACTCCTACACACAACATGGAATAATATCAAAAACATTAAAACAAAAAGCAAAATATACATATAATACCATTTTTTGGCTGCGCCACATGGCTTGCGGGGTTTTAGTTCCCCTACTAGGGATCGAACCTGGGCCCTGGCAGTGAAAGTGCCAGGTCCTAACCATTGGACTGCCAGGGAATTCCCAAGAGTGGCTACTCTGGAGAGGCAGGTGGGAACAGTGATTGGGAAGGGGCAAAGGGGCATGAAAGGGGCTTCTAAGATGATGGTAATGTTCTATTTTGCTCCCTAAGTCATGTCCAATTAGTAATGGCATACTGAGCTATAGAGTTTTGACTGGTGTACTGTGTGTGTATGATATATTATACTTCAAGAAAATGGTTAACCGGGACTTCCCTGGTGGCACAGTGGTTAAGAATCCACCTGCCAACGCCAGGGATATGGGTTCAAGCAATGGTCCGGGAAGATCCCACATGCCGCGGAGCAAATAAGCCTGCGCGCCACAACTACTGAGTCTGCGTGCCTAGAGCCCATGCTTCGCAACAAGAGAAGCCACCGCAATGAGAAGCCCGCGCACCGCAACAAAGAGTAGCCCCCGCTCACCGCAACTAGAGAAAGCCTGAGCAACTAAGACCCAACACAGCCAAAAATAAATAAATAAAATAATACATTTATTAAAAATAAAGAAAAAGAAAATGGTTAACCAAAAACTTAAGTTCCACTTCCAGAAGCTGCTTCCTAAGACTTAATATGCTCCCACTGGACTAACACTCCCAAAGATAACTATAAACTCTGGACAAAATATAAAAAGTAACTACCTGAAGGCACTGGAGAGCAATCAAAAGCAGATAGACACTTAGGAAGGTCACTGGAAAAAAGAAACAGCACTGACAAAGTTTTTCTTTTTTTTTCTGGCTTTTTGCCTGAAGGGAGGCCCAGTTTGGCATAGTCAGGTAATAGAATTTGAATAGAAACCACACTCTTACTGAAATGAAGAACCAGACAGTAGAGTTCAGAGTGACCCCACCAGGTGGAAACTGAGGGGTGAAATCAAAGAAAGGAGACAGCCACAGAGGGAGAGGTCCAGAATCTACATATAAACTTGGCCCCAAATCTCTGGCTAATCCCTGAAACATGGAGTGTGGAACAGACTACAAACACCCCAGAGAAGACTAAACACTGAATACAGAGCTAAACTGCCGACCTCAGGTGTGGATAATTTGGAGTTCGAGCCCATCCTACTAAAATAAAAATCAATATTCTTTGGAGGCACAAAAAGGATTCAGAATCTCTACATGAATTGTTCATAATGTCCAGAATGCAATTCCAAATTACTTGAATTCAGAGAGGTAAACGTGTGCTTCCCTGGTGGCGTAGTGGTTAAGAATCCTCCTGCCAATGCAGGGGAAAAGGCTTTGAGCCCTGGTCTGGCAAGATCCCACAAGCCTCAGAGCAACTAAGCCCGTGCGCCACAACTACTGAGCCTGCGCTCTAGAGCCCATGCACCACAACTACTGAAGCACGCACGTCTAGAGCCCATGCTCTGCAACAAGAGAAGCCACTGCAATGAGCAGCCCGCGCACCACAACAAAGAGTAGCCCCCGCTTGCTGCAACTAGAGGAAGCCTGCGCGCAGCAACAAAGACCCAACGCAGCCAAAAATAAAAAAATAAAATAAATTTATTTTTTAAAAAGTGGGAAACATAATCCACAGAAGACAAAAGAACCAATAGAGACCAACACCAAGATAACTTGCACATTATAATTAGTAGAGAAGACTTTTTAAAACTACCTTTACCAAGGTTTTTAACATTAACACCTTACATAACCCTTGTACAGCTATAGCAACCAGTAAATTTATGACACAAAACTATTCATTTACAAACCTTATGTGTTATCTGTCAATCAATCCACTAATATCCTTTTTTGGACCTAGCATCTAACCCAAGATCCCACATCGCATTTAGTTGTCATGTACTGTTAGTCTCCTCAATCTGAGGTAGTTCCCCAGCATTCCTTTACAAATAAGAATTTTAAAAGCAGCTACTATGACCATGCTCAAGAATTAAAGAGGAAGATATGCTTACAACAAATAGGAAATCTCAGCAGAGACAGAGAAACTATAAAAAAGAACCAAGTGTAAATTCTAGATTGAAAAATATCTAAAATTAAAATATTCATTGGATGCAGATTAAAAGTGGTAGAAGAGTCAGTACACTTGAAGATCAATAGCAATTATCCAATCTGAACAATAGAGAGGAAAAAAACCATATGAAAAGTGAGCAGTCATATGTGTAATAGGTATAACTGGAGTTCTATAATCAGAAGTGAGAAAGAATGGAGCAGAAAAAATATTTGAAAAAATAATGGCTGAAAAGTTCCCAAATGGAGTATAAGATAGAAATTTATAGATTCTGGGAGCTCAGTGAACCACAAGCAGGGAAGATACAAAGAAAATATCTAAGCATATCAAAGCCATACTGCCAACACCCAAAAATAAAGAGAGAAGTATTAAAACAGCCAAAGAAGGGCTTCCCTGGTGGCGCAGTCGTTGAGAGTCCGCCTGCCGATGCAGGGGACACAGGTTCATGCCCCAGTCCGGGAAGATCCGATATGCCGCGGAGTGGCTGGGCCTGTGAGCCATGGCCGCTGAGCCTGCGCATCCGGAGCCTGTGCTCCGCAACGGGAGAGGCCACAACAGTGAGAGGCCCGCATAACGAAAAGAAAAAAAAAAAAAAAACAGCCAAAGAAGAATGACAAATCACAATATGAACTACTTCTGACTTAAAAAAATAGCAGAGGCCAAAAGACATTGGAAGGACATTTTAAATGCTAAAAGGAAAAAACTCTGACAACCCAGAATTCTATATTCAGCAAAAATATCCTTCAAGAATGAAGACAAAATAAAAATATTTTGGGAATAACAAAAGCTAAGAGAATTCATCACCAACAGACCTAGAATAAATGCTGAAGGAAGTTCACTTAGCAGAAGGTAAATGATACAAGATGGAATCTCCAACCTTCAGAAAGAAATGAAAAACACAGGAAATAGTTAAGTATGTGGGTAAATATAAAAGATTATTTTCTCTCTTAATTTCTTTAAATACATGTGACTATTTTATTTTATTTTATTTTGCGGTGCACGGGCCCCTCACTGCTGTGGCCTCTCCTGTTGCGGAGCACGGGCTCCAGACGCGCAGGCTCAGCGGCCATGGCTCACTGGCCCAGCCACTCCGCGGCATGTGGGATCTTCCCGGACCGGGGCACGAACCCATGTCCCCTGCATCGGCAGGCAGACTCTCAACCACTGTGCCACCAGGGAAGCCCCATGTGACTATCTTAAAATATTAAATAGCACACTACCAATGGGTCAAAGAATTCACAAAGGAAATTTAAAATACTTTTGAGAACAATGAAAATGAAAACCTAACATATCAAAGCTTCTGGGATACAGCTAGAGCAATGTTCACAGGGAGACTGACAGCTGTAAATGACTACGTTTTTAAGAAAAACTCAATCTATAATCTTTCACCTTAAACACTAGAAAAAACAGCAAACAAAATTAAGCCCAAAGCAAGTGAAAGGAAAGAAAAGTATAAGTAGCAAAAAGAAAATTAGAGAAACATCAATGAAATCAAAATGTGGTTCCCAGGGACTTCCCTGGCGGTCCAGTGGTTAAGACTCTGCGCTTCCATTACAGGGGGCACAAGTTCAATCCCTGGTTGGGAAAAAACGATCCTGCACACCACATGGCTCGGCCAAAAAAAAAAAGGTGGTTCCCTGAAAATATTATTTTTAATGCCTTTAGCTAAACTGACCAAGGAGAGAGAAAAATCAAATTACTAAAATCAGGAATGAAAGAGACATCACTACCCACCTTTCAGAAATAAAACAGATCATAAAGGAACAGTAATTTAGAAAAACTCTATGCCAACAAATTAGGTAATTTAGGTGAAATGAACAAATTCCTAGAAAAACACAAATTACCAAAACCAACTCAAGGAGAACTAGAAAACTGAATAGATCTACAAGAAAAGGATCAAATTCTTTCCCCCAAAGAAAAGCCAGGCCCAGATGGCTTCACTGGTGAATTCTACCAAACATTTAAAGGAAAATTACTACCAATTCTTCACAAACTTTCCCCAAAAAATGGAAGAGGGAACACATGCCAACTTATGCTAAAAGGCCAGCTTTACCCTCAGCCAAAACCATATAAAGACATCACAACAAAGGAAAACTACAGCCCAGTATCCCTATGACTACAGACATTAAAATCTTCAACAAAATACTAGCAAACTAAATCTACCAAAAAAGAATTACATACTCCGACAAAAATGAGATTTATCCAAGGACAGCAAGTTTTACTACTTAAAATCAATTAATGTAATATACCATATTAACAGACTAAAGGACAAAAACCCATATAGATCACCTCAATAAACAAAGAAAACACCATACATACACACACACACAAAATCAATCACAGACCTAAATATGAATTAAAAATTTAATAAAACTCTTAGAAGAAAACTTAGGTATAAATCCTATGGCCATGGATTAAGCAATGGTTTCTTAATATGACACCAAAAAGCACACACAACAAAAGTTAAAACTTTCATGTTGCATACAATCAATATAGTGAAAAGACAACTCACAGAATGATAAAAAAAAATATTTGGAAATCACATATCTGGCAAAGGGACTTGCATCCAGAACATACAAGGAACTCTTACAACTCAATAACAAGATAAATGATCCAATTTAGAAATGGGTAAGGAATAGACATTCCTCCAAAAAGACATACAAATGGACAATAAGCAAATGAAAAGATGTTCAACATCATTAGCCATTAGTAAACAAAGCACAAAGCGATAGCTGCTATGATGGCTATAATCATAAAGGCAGATAATATCAAGTGTTGATGACGATGCAGAGAAACTGGAACCATCACACTGCTGGAACCATCATAAACCAACACACATTGCTGTTTGAAATGATCAATGAATCATGTGGCCAGTTTGCAAAAAAAGTTTGTCCGTTCCTCAAAAGATTAAGCATAGAGTTACCATATGACCAAACAACTCCACTCCTAGGTGTATATTCAAGAGAAATGGAAACATACAACCAGACAAAAACTTCTATTCAACCGTTCATAGAAGCATTACTTATAGTAGCCAAAAAAATAACCTGATGTATAATAAAAAGTAGCATAACCACATAATGGACAACAAAATTCTGCAACAAAAAAGGAATGAGTATTTATATATAACATGGATGAACCTTGAAAACATTTTAAGTGAATACAGCCAGATGTAAATGACCATATATTTTATAATTCCATTTATATGAAATCATCAGAATAGCAAAATCTACAGGGACAGAAATTAGATTAGTAGTTGCTTAGAGCGAGGGCAAGGGGATGGGTGGAAATGGGGAGTGACTGTTAATGATAAAGAAAGGTACAAAAGAGTTGGGACAAATAAAACAAATATTAAAATAGTAGACCTAAATCAACAATTACAACACACATCAACAATTACATTAAATGTTACTGGAATAAGCACTCCAATTAAAAGGCAGATATTGAACAAATGAATTTTTAAAAACAAGAACTAAATGCATGCTGTCTACAAGAGACATACTTTAAATACAAAGAATCAGAAAGGCTTAAGTAAAAGGATGCAAAAGGACATACCAAGTAAGGAATAAAAAGCATAAGAAGACTGAAGTGGCTATATTCCTATCAGAGGAAGTAAACTTTATTGGCAGAGAGAAAGAGGGGGATTTCATAAAGATAAAAGGCTCAATTCATCAGGAAAAATGACAATAATAATGGATACGAGCCTAATACTAAGGTTTCACAATATATAAAGCAAAAATTTCCAGAATTTTAATAAAAGAAAGACAAATCCACATAGTTGGAGATTTAAATACTCTTATCTCAGCAACGGATAAAACAAGATTTACAAAATCAATAATATAGGGCTTCCCTGGTGGCACAGTGGTTGAGAGTCCACCTGCCAATGCAGGGGACACAGGTTCGTGCCCCGGTCCGGGAAGATCCCACATGCCGTGGAGCGGCTGCGCCCGTGAGCCATGGCCGCTGAGCCTGCACGTCCGGAGCCTGTGCTCCGCAACGGGAGAGGCCACAACAGTGAGAGGCCTGCGCACCGCAAAAAAAAAAAATCAATCAATAATATAGAAGGCCTGCATACCGCAAAAAAAAAAAAAAAAATCAATAATCAAAAACACTATCAACATCCTTGAACTGACATTTATAGAACACTATACTCAACAAGTGCAAGAAGAATATACATTCTTTTCATCAATTCCAGCACGCTTCTAAATAACCTATGGATCAAAAACAAAATCACAAATGAAATTAGAAAATACTTTGTCCTAATGCATAATAAAAATACAATATACCAAAATTTGTGGAATTTTGCAAAAGCAGTACTGAGAGAAAAAGCTATACTTTTAAATGCCAATATTTGAAAAGAAGAAAGGTATAAAATGTGATGAGTCTGCCCTAAGAAACTAGAAAAAGAGCAAAGAAAACCCAAAGAAATAAACGAAATAAGGGAAGGAGCAAAAACCAGTGTCACAGAAAAACAGAAAATAATGGAAAAGGTTGGGTTTTTTCAAAAGATTAGCAAAAGTGATAAACACCTATTTACCAATATCAGAAATGAAAACTGGCAATATCACTATAGGCTCTACATATACTAAGTGAAAAATAAATATAATGAATAACTTTATGCCAATAAATCTAACAACTAAGATGAAATGGACAAGTTCCATGAGAAATACAACTTTTAAAAATGGACATAAGGTAGACTAAAATACTCTAATAGCCCTGACTCTATTAAAGAAATTGAATTCCCTATTATCAAATGAATTCTCTAAAAGAAAACCACAAGCCCAGATGGTTTTACTGGCTAATTCTCTCAAACATTTAAGGAGTAACTAATGACAATGAACACAAACTCTTCCAGAAAACAAAAGAAACTTTTACCAACTCACATTGAGGCCAGCAAAACCTGATAAAGAATATTACAAATATTCTTCACGAGCATATGTGCAAAAACTCTTACCAATATACTGAACAAACAGAATCCATCAATATATAAAAAATATGGGGACTTCCCTGGTAGCACAGTGGTTAAGAATCTGCCTGCCAATGCAGGGGACACGGGTTTAAGACCTGGTCCGGGAAGATCCAACGTGCTGCGGTGCAACTAAGCCTGTGCGCCACAACTACTGAGCCCATGTGCCACAACTACTGAAGGCCACGTGCCTAGAGCCCATGCTCCACAACAAGAGAAGCCACCGCAATAAGAAGCCTGTGCATCGCAATGAAGAGTAGCCCCCGCTCACCGCAACTAGAGAAAGCCCGTGCACAGCAACGAAGACCCAACGCAGTCAAAAAAAAATAAATTTATTTTTTAAAAAAAATAACACATCATGACCAAATGAGGTTTATCCCAAGAACATAAGGTTGCTTTAGCATTAAACAAATAACTCGTCGTCATCCACACTAATCACTGCAGATGAGATCTCTTTATCACAAAAATCTAATAATGTCACTCCCATTTTCTCAAAACTTTGGTGACTCCCCACACCCACATACAAGACAGAAACTTTAACATAGCATGGAAGGTTCAACCACCCTCCCCCTGCACAGCAGCCACATTTCTGGCTACCAACCTCCAATACGCATCCCATACTCCAGCTACAATGGCCATGCCCTCTAAGATGTGGCACTCCCTTCTTCTTCCTTCCACTCACAAATTCCAAATCTCCACCTCAGCTGAGTTCCTCTGAAAGCCTTCCTGACTTCATCAGGTGGATTTCATTACTTCTCTCTCTACATTCCCACTGCATCTTTTGCAACCCTCAACTGTAATAGATATTACCATTATTTCTTTGTTTTTCTCTCTATTCAACTATCACAGCAGAGGCCAAATCTTTTCACCATATTAACAGAATAAAGAAGGAAAAATCATAGGATCATTTCAATAGATACAGGAAAATCATTTGACAAAAGTCAATACACATGTGTGAAGAAAAAAAACTCTCAGCAAATTAATAAAGAAAATGTCTTCAATCTAATAAAGGCATCTAAGACAAATCCACAACTAACATTATACTTAACTTCCAAGAAGCACTAGCCTCAGTAGCAATATTCAACATTTATATATGCTTTTGTATCGTCAATGGTCCTTCAACAACCCTGTTTTAAAAAAATTTTTTTTAAAGTAGGGAGCCATTATTCTCTCAAATGGTATTAATAGCAGCTCTGGGTCAGAAATGGTAAATGATATACCAAAGTCAGAAAGCCAGTATTAGAATCCAGTCTTTGACCAAAAGTACTTTTCAATTATAGTATGCCATCTAGTCTAGGTGATTACAGCAGATGGTAAGATATTCAAACAGCTATTATATTTCATTAGTTGATAAAATAAAATAGTATAAGTAACAGTAACATGGAATGAAAAATATTTTAAGCCCACAATAAGAAGAACCTCAAATCCCCTTTTCTCAAATGGCTGTGCCACAAAGAGAAAAGGGCACAACGAACGGTGTGTAATATTTCTCTTTATAGTTCTAAAATGCAGCAGATAGGCAATTCAAGGCCTTATCTGAATTTACATCTCTAATCTGCTACTTGTCCATGCCTTAACTGAGCAGCTGTCAGCTGGAAGCTTCGGCCCACAGCTCCTTAAAAAGAAACCAGAGTGACACGGCTACTTCTGAGTTTCTGATTCAAGTGAATTTTTCATGCAAGAATATATGAATGCTGTCTTAACATCTTTCCATCTGTGATACACCCACAGCCAGCAAGTTCCACAATGAGGCTGGATTTGCTTCTTTACTGCTCAACATGAACTTCACTTCAAAGCATACAGGGAAATTCGAGTGTCTTCAAATAACCTGTTAACAAAACTACAAAAAAAAGATAGGAAGAATTATTCTTTAAACTAGCTTCACCACTCAGCTGCCTACAGATCAATCATTTCTATGCATCTTCGTGTGTTCCCTAAAGGTGAACATTTGACCTGGAGTCATTTGTCTAGGACAAAACATTAAACAATTAAGATAAAATAAGCCTTCTCCACAATTGGAGTTGTCTTCTCTGTGAACATCCCAGGCCCTTATAAAGGAGCCCAAGTGTTTCTTGATAACACAGTGCCCTTTATACACAAGTTCCTAAAAGGCTTCTTATCTGACCTCACTCCTGCTAAAAGTCAGTGACCATGAGGTACCACTCACTGACATTTATAGTGATTGAAGTAAAAATACGGACCTCTTTTCTCCAAGTGACACAGAAAATTCAAAGGTCATTGGATAATGTACTACCAAGTAGAGTACACCAGTATCTCAGATATGTCTGTACTCAAAATGTCTGCTTTCAACAATCTTTGGAAGTGTCTTATGAAAACCAGTGGGTGACCTAAATTTTTAGTCAAGAAATCGACAATTTAGTTTTATTATGATTACTTTATGGATAAGCCAATATTATAACTTCAAATTTCTCTTTAATTCCAACAAGAATTCAGAAATGTCTGGATAATGTCTTTGAAAATAAGATGCTCTTTTAAAATTTAATTTTTTTATTAATCATCTAAGAAAAAAAGAGGGGAAGGGTTATCGAGTTAATTCAAAATTCCCTTAAGTACCACACCATGTAACAACATTGAGCAAACTATAGACCAATACTCCTAACTTCACAATATCACCCTCAAATCTAATTTCAGGAAGAAATTTAAAATGTTCAAAGAATAATAACCTCAACCAATCACCTTCTAACAAACTTTTTTGTAAAGCTTGCCTCTAGCTAAATAATTCCAATCAACTCTCTCAACCTGAGGTTGGCAGCGCTGCTGCTGTCTCAAGATTAAATTTAACAACAGGCAGGAGTTGCCACTAGAGATGTGGCACTAGGGCTCACAGACCAGAAATTAAGTAAAGCAGTCAGAGATCCAGGGAGACTGAAGGATGTAAGCCCCACTCCCAGTTTCATAGTCTGAGCACAGAAGACATTTTTGCACCCACTATTTCACCACGCAGTCAGCTGAACCACATTATCTGGACCCACTGGACCCACTCCTATTCAACCCTGCTCTCCATTCCCAATGGCAACTCCTGCCTCCTCAGAACCTTTAAACTCTGAACTAAATTCTGAAGCTTTACTTTCAAAGCTTTACTTTTAAATTTACTTTCTTCACTCAAACTGTTCAGACCACACCCCCAAGCCATAAAGTTCCATTTCACATAAAATTTGTTCAAAGATACAGCATTACAGATATTACATGTGAAATAACAGCTTCTAAATTTTCATCAAAAAGGGGGATTCTTCAGTTAAAAAGAAAAGCTAAGACAATGCTTATTTGCAATTACAGATATTGTTTTACCTGAGTTTAAAAAGCATAATTTCAACAGAGAAAAAAATGATATATATATGAAAATGTTGAGAAGTCTTATTTTACATATGTGTGTGTATAATTTTCCTGAATTGGTCTTCATACAAAAAAGGCTGTTCAACCCTTGTGCATTGTTGGTACTAATGTAAACTGGTGCAGCCACTGTGTAAACAGTACGGAGGTTCCTCAAAAAATTAAAAATTGAACTACTACATGAAACAGCAATTCCACTTCTGGGTATTTATCTAAAGGAAATGAAATCACTATCCCACAAAGATATCTGCACCTTCATGTTCACTGCAGCATTAGTTACAATGACCAGGCCATGGAAACAACCTAAGTACATATGAATGGATGAATGGATACAGGAAATGTGTTTTATAGATACAATGGAATATTATTTAGCCATGAGAAAGAAGGTAATCCTGTTATTTGACCCAACATGGATGGGCCTTAAGCGCATTATGCTAAGTGAAATAAGTCACAGAGAAAGACAAACACTGTATGATGTCACTTACATGTGGAAACTTAAAAAACAAACTTCACAGATACAAAGAACAGACTAGTGGTTGCTTGGGGGGCGGGGATGGTGGAGGAGTGGCTGAAATGGGTGGTGAAGGTGGCTAAAAGGTACAAACTTCCAGTTTAAGATAAATAAGTCCTGGGGATATAACGTACAGCATGGTGACTACAGTTAACAATACTGTACTGTATATTTGAAAGTTGCTAAGAGAATAGATCTTAAAAGTTTTCATCACAAGGAAAAAAAATTTGTATTATGTTTTATGATGGATAGTAAAATTATGGTAGTGATCAGTTCACAGCATATACATATATTAAATCATTATGTTGTATACCTAAAACTAATAAAATATTATATGTCAATTATATCTCAGGTTTTTTTAAAAAAGCTGTTCAACACAGATATAATACACTTGACAATATGCTATATCCCTTCTCCTAACAATTCTTCATCATGTCCCATTGGGAAGAAGAATCTTGCAGGGAAATCTTTAAGCCTTCCCATGTAGAATTATGGTAACTACTTAACAGTTCTCATGTTTAATTAGGAAACCATTACATTGCTTGTCTTAGATCCCCAGATAAGTGTGCAATTATGGAGAAGGTTATCTGGTAAGAACATAAAGGGAAATTGCTTATATATGTGAATGCAAAAATAAATCATGTAGATAGATTCAGGCCTCAAAGCAAAAGCCCTATTTAATTTTTTATTTAAATTCAAAAACAGAACTTTTAAGTTGTCACTAATCTTAAAATTGATCAAGGTATATGTCTCATTGACCTCATAAACTTTGTAAACATTTACCCTTAAATGACCTTCTGGGAAAGAATAAATGTCTCTAACTTAGTCCTCAATGATTCACCGAATGCCCTGCACTCATGGAGATTAGTGTATGCCATCAATCCAATCCATCCACCCATTTTAGACAAAAACAATTTGACCTGACAGGAGTCAGCAAATGGTCCAAATGCCACTTGTCCTGGACTGTCTAGTTTGTGTCCCAGAACAGACGGATGCCTAGCCCTAGAGTTAGGCAGTTATTATAATCAAAGCCATGAGCACCCATTTGAAAATATGTTTGATAAATCAATTTGGTTAAACTGGATGGAAAATCTGTGAAAGCGAAAGATTTTCAACAATAACGCCAAACAGGTCATTGTTAAAAAGACAAATCAAAGTATAACTTAAAGAATAAAATTAAACTCACACAAAATTTTCTTATGTCATTCCCTCCTTGAGTGCATTTTTTAAAAAGAACTCTGGGCTTCCCTGGTGGCGCAGTGGTTGAGAATCTGCCTGCCAATGCAGGGGACACGGGTTCGAGCCCTGGTCTGGGAAGATCCCACATGCCGCGGAGCAACTAAGCCTGTGAGCCACAGCTACTAAGCCTACGCGTCTGGAGCCTGTGCTCCTCAACAGGAGAGGCCACGACAGTGAGAGGCCCGCGCACCACGATGAAGAGTGGCCCCCGCTTGCCACAACTAGAGAAAGCCCTCGCACAGAAACGAAGACCCAACGCAGCCAAATAAATAAATAACATTTATAAAAAGAACTCTGAGGCCAGATCCAGACTAAACAGGAAACAGTGCCATATATCAATTATCCCATTTCCCCCAGTGCATTGGTGGGGAAAAGGGGTGCAGAGCAGAACACAACATACTTTCTATCCCCACTACCACTAGGTCAATAAAATTTTAGCAAGCACTAAAAACAGTGAAATTTTAGAATGAAGCTCCAGTTACCCAGACTTAATGGCTACTAAGAAATATTTGTAAGTAAATTTTGGAGTGTGAAAATCACACATCGTAATACCTATGCTCCATGGCCCTATCCAACTCTCTCTTTAGTTACAGCCAGAGGAGAACAGGCTTCATCTGCACCCAGACATATGCAGGATAAAAATCCTAGAACTTTCATGACTTGTAAATGGAAATGTTAACAATAGTTTTAACCCCTGTAAGTCTTTCTTACTTTATCTGTGAAATGTAGAGTCACACCACACCAGAGGACTAATGTAAGGATTAACTCAATTGAGTGTGTAAAGCTGCTGGGACAGTGCTTTCCACTGTACCCTAAATAAAATACACTAATATTCTACTCTTGGCCTGGAATGCCTGTCCTTCACATCCCCCCTTCTGCCTATCTGAACTACATCCACTCTTCAGAGTCTTTTAAGTCATTCTGATGCCTGGCTTTTAAATTTAACACAATGACCTTCCTCATCTTTAACATTCAAATGTGTTTAATATCCAATAGCATTCGTCATACTATTTAATGAGACACAGCTCTGAATATTATTTAATATTTCAATGGCATATACTATAGATGTCAAGCAGAGAAGAAGCTCCAAGCCTTCATGCAATATCACCTCATCCTTCTATGTTCACCTCAATGCCTATGAGGGCTTTACAGAAACTAAGCAACATTCAGTAAATAAATGCTGTATGAATGAATGACCAAATAAAGGCACACAAATTACAAGTTGTTGGTTGAAAAAGGTAGCTGACGTGGCTTTTGAGAACACAGAAAAGTAAATTTATGACACGTGCTATAACTAAAATCTAGTTTACCTTTTTAAAAAATGCTATATGAATACCTTCTGGGTCTAAATACCACTGCAAACAAGTTACAAATGAAGAAAGACATAATGCAATCAATTCCTTACCCAAATGACACCTCCTATAACATTAGCCACTTCTACAAAGACTATAAAATTTGACAGATATTCTCAGCTCAGAATTAGTATTCCTCTTTTCCCTAATTCACTGTATTTCTAAAGAGTCAACCAGTGGGGGGAGTGGGAGTTCATTAACAATGTAGTCACATAATACTAATGGCTAACAAATTTTTGAAATTGTGGAAATTTTTTTAATTAAACTTCTGAATATTAATCACAAGAATCACCAGTGCCCATGTACTTATAAATTATAATATTTCATAATATTATTTCTATATCATGTAAATACTCCATTAAACTGTCACTCTTCTTACCTCAAGTTCTTTTGGGATATAGAGGTACATTCTAAACAAATAAAATGTAAACGCACATCATTTTTAGAGCCAGAAAAATAAACCAATATTAATCAAAATTCAAATGACAATGGAGAAAAGTCACTACTTTCTAAAACATTACCCAAACTGACAGAAGTACAAGGCCAGTCTCATAATCCCAGCAGTCACTCATCAGTTTAGTCTTCATCTATTTGTTCATCCCAAAGCCTCACCAGCTGGTCTCCAGGATGCTATCATAACCCTCCCCCAAACGCAAACCTCATTTTTAGTCTGTGACCATAATATTCATCAGAAAATAGCTAGTGCCCTGGAAATTATATATTTCTGAGACACAATTTAAGGAGCATCACAGTCTCTGTTGACAATTACAGACAAGCACAGTTACAAATGGTATGGTGAGGAGGGTACAACAGGAAGATCAACAATAGGGAAATACTGAAAGTTAAGTTCAAATTGCCAAACACAGACTACTCAGATAAAACCTGCTCTAAGCAAAGGTGAGTCATGATTGTCTTTATTAAAAAGGACCGAGACAAACAAAACCTAAATGTAATATCCAAATTTTCTCTGTTCTGCTTAAAGGTACTTCCATACACGCTACCATATTTGATCCCTAAAACAACCTTTCTGAAATGCAGGAAACATGCCTATTTTACAGTGAAGAGAATTAAGATGTGGAGAGATTGTGTTACTCAAAATAACAAAGCTAACAAGTGGTGGGGAAAAGATGTTAACATGGGCTTTCTGGCTCCAAAGGCAAAAGGCTCTATGCATCACAACATGATGTCTTTCTGAAGCCTGGGCTAGAACACTGTATTGGAAATGTGGTTAACCTGCTCCCATAGACAGAGATATTATTTTTCAACAATAGATACAAGAACCATTATATTCCAAGGCACTGGACAAACTAGAAGAAACGGATAAATGTCTAGAAACATACAACCTAACAAAATGAGTCATGAAGACAGAAAAAGCTGAACAAACCAATTACTAGTAAAAAGATTGAATCAGTAATCAAAATCCTCCCAAAAAACAGAAGTCCAGGCATAAATGGCTTCACTTGTGAAATCTACCAAACATTTAAAAAAGATTAATACTGGACTTCTCTGGTGGCACAGTGGTTGAGAATCCACCTGCCAACGCAAGGGACATGGGTTCGATCCCTGGTCCAGGAAGATCCCACATGCCACAGAGCAACTAAACCCATGTGCCACAATTACTGAGCCCACGCACCACAATTACTGAAGCCCGCAAGCCCTAGAGCCTGAGCGCTGCAACTACTGAAGCCCACTCACTCTAGGGCCCACATGCTGTAACTATGGAAGCCCACGTGCCTACAGGCTGTGCTCCGCAACAAAAGAAGCCACCACAATTAGAAGCCTGCGCACCACAACAAAGAGTAGCCCTGCTTGCCACAACCAGAGAAAGACCGCACAGAGCAACGAAGACCCAATGCAGCCAAATAAATAAATAATAAAGAAGAATTAACACGAACCTTTCTCAAATTCCTCCAAAATATAAAAGACGGGGGAACACTTCCAAACTCATTTTATGAGGCCACCATCACCTGATACCAAAACCAGGCAAGGACACTACAAGAAAAGAACACTATATACTATAACTATATAACTATAAACTAATATCGCTAATGATCATAGATGTAAAAATCCTCAAAAAACAAAAAAAAACCAAAAAATCATCAAGCCAAACTCAACAATATTATTGAAAGGATCATACACCATGATCAAGTGGGACTTATGCCAGGGATGCAAGGATGACTCAATATCCACTAATCAACGTGATACAAAAAAATAACTAACTGAAGGATAAAAATCATATGATCTTCTCAATAGATGCAGAAAACCAACTCGAAATGGATCAAAGACTTGGACACAGGTCTTAAAACCATAAACTCCTACAAGAAAACACAGGGGGTAAGCTCCTTGACATCAGTTTTATCAATGATATGTGACACCAAAGGCAAAGGCAACAAAAGCAAAAATAAATAAGTGGGACACATCAAACTAAAAAGCATCTGTGCAGCAAAACAAATCATCAACAGAATGAAATGGCAACCTACAAATGGGAGAAAATATTTACGAATCATATATCTAATAACACGTTAATATATATATAAAGAACTCATGACTCAGCAAAAAAGCCAAACAATTACCAATTAAAAAATGAGAAGAACTGAACAGACATTTTTCTAAAGAAGACTTGTATTGATAAATGGCCAACAGGTACATGAAAAGGCACTCAACAACACTAATCATCAGGAAAACGCAAATCAAACTACAAGGCGGGGCACAAGCCTCTTAGATAGCCTCATCCACCAGAGGGCAGACAGCAGAAACAAGAAGAACTACGATCCTGCAGCCTGTGGAACAAAAACCACATTCACAGAAAGACAGACAAGATGAAAAGGCAGAGGGCTACGTACCAGATGAAGGAACAAGATAAAACCCCAGAAAAACAACTAAATGAAGTGGAGGTAGACAACCTTCCAGAAAAAGAATTCAGAATAATGATAGTGAAGATGATGCAGGACCTCAGAAAAAGAATGGAGGCAAAGATCGAGAAGATGCAAGAAATGTTTAACAAAGATCTAGAAGAATTAAAGAACAAACAAACAGAGATGAACAATACAATAACTGAAATGAAAAATACACTAGAAGGAATCAATAGAATAGCTGAGGCAGAGGAATAAAAGTGACCTGGAAGACAGAATGGTGGAATTCACTGCTGCAGAACAGAATAAAGAAAAAAGAATGAAAACAAATGAAGACAGCCTAAGAGACCTCTGGGAAAACATTAAACGCAACAACATTTGCATTATAGGGGTCCCAGAAGGAGAAGAGAGAGAGAAAAGACCCAAGAAAATATTTGAAGAGATGATAGTCGAAAACTTCCCTAACACAAGAAAGGAAATAGCCACCCAAGTCCAAGAAGCACAGAGAGTCCCATACAGGATAAACCCAAGGAGAAACACGCGGAGACACACAGTAATCAAACTGGCAAAAATTAAAGACAAAGAAAAATTACTGAAAGCAACAAGGGAAAAACGACAAATAACATACAAGGGAACTCGCATAAGGTTAACAGCTGATTTCTCAGCATAAACTCTACAACCCAGAAGGGAGTGGCATGATATACTTCAAGTGATGAAAGGGAAGAATCTACAACCAAGATTACTCTACCCAGCACGGACCTCATTCAGATTCCATGAAGAAATCAAAAGCTTTACAGACAAGCAAAAGATAAGAGAATTCAGCACCACCAAACCAGCTCTACAACAAATGCTAAAGGAGCTTCTCTTAAGTGGGAAACACAAGAGAAGAAAAGGACCTAAAAAAACAAACCCAAAACAATTAAGAAAATGGTCCTAGAAACATACATATCAATAATTACCTTAAACGTGAATGGACTAAATGCTCCACCCAAAAGACACAGGCTTGCTGAATGGATACAAAAACAAAACCCATATATATGCTGTCTACAAGAGACCCACTTCAGACCTAAGGACACATTCAGACTGAAAGTGAGGGGATGGAAAAAGATATTCCATGCAAATGGAAATCAAAGGAAAGCTGGAGCAGCAATACTCATATCAGACAAAATAGACTTTAAAATAAAGAATGTTACAAGAGACAAGGAAGGACACTACATAATGATCAAGGAATCAATCCAAGAAGAAGACATAACAATTATAAATATATATGCACCCAACACAGGAGCACCTCAATACATAAGGCAACTGCTAACAGCTATAAAACAGGAAATCGACAGTAACACAGTAATACTGGGGTACTTTTAACACCTCACTTACACCAATGGACAGATCATCCAAACAGACAATTAATAAGGAAACAAGCTTTAAAGGACATTTAACAAGCTTTAAATGACACAACAGACCAGATAGATTTGACTGATATTTATAAGACATTCCATCCAAAAATGGCAGATTACACTTTCTTCTGAAGTGCACACAGAACATTCTCCAGGATAGATCACATCTTGGGTCACAAATCAAGCCTCAGTAAATTTAAGAAAATTGAAATCATATCAAGCATCTTTTCTGACTACAACGCTATGAGATTAGAAATCAATTACAGGGAAAAAAACGTAAAAAACACAAACACATAGAGGCTAAACAATACGTTACTAAATTACCAAGAGATCACTGAAGAAATCAAAAAACACCTAGAGACAAGTGACAATGAAAACACAATGATCCAAAACCTATGGGATGCAGCAAAAGCAGTTTTATGAGGGAAGGTTATAGCTATACAAGCCTACCTCAAGAAACAAGAAAACTCTCAATCTAACCTTACACCTAAAGGAACTAGAGAAAGGAGAACAAACAAAACCCAAAGTTAGCAGAAGGAAAGAAATCATAAAGATCAGAGCAGAAACAGATGAAACAGAAACAAAGAAAACAAGAGCAAAGATCAATAAAACTAAAAGCTGGTTCTTTGAGAAGATAAACAAAAGTGATAAACCATTAACCAGACTCATCAAGAAAAAGAGGGAGAGGACTCAAATCAATAAAATTAGAAATGAAGGAGGAGAAGTTACAACAGACACCGCAGAAATACGAAGCATCCTAAGAGACTACTATTCTATGCCAATAAAATGGACAACCTGGAAGAAATGGACAAATTCTTAGAAAGGTATAACCTTCCAAGACTGAACAGGAAGAAACAGAAAATATGAACAGACCAATCACAAGTAATGAAATTGAAACTGTGATTAAAAATCTTCCAAGAAACTAAAGTCCAGGACCAGATGGCTTCACAGGAGAATTGTATCAAACATTTAGAGAAGAGCTAACACCCATTCTTCTCAAACTCTTGCAAAAAATTGCAGAGGAACACTCCCAAACTCATTCTATGAGGTCATTATCACCCTGATACCAAAACCAGACAAATATACTACAAAAAAAGAAAATTACAGACCAATATCACTGATGAATATAGACGCAAAAATCCTCAATAAAATAATAGCAAGCAGAATCCAACAGCACATTAAAAGGATCATACACCATGATCAAGTGGGATTTATCCCAGGGATGCAAGTATTCTTCAGTATACACAAATCAATGTGATACACCATATTAACAAACTGAAGAAGAAAAACCATATGATCATCACAATAGATGCAGAAAAGGCTTTGACAAAATTCAACACCCATTTATGATAAAAACTCTCCAGAAAGTGGGCATAGAGGGAACCTACCTCAACATAATAAAGGCCATATATGACAAGCCCACAGCAAACATCACTCTCAATGGTGAAAAACTGAAAGCATATCTTCTAAGATCAGGAAGAAGACAAGGATGCCCACTCTCGCCACTATTATTCAACATAGTTTTGGAAGTCCTAGCCACGGCAATCAGAGAAGAAAAACCAATAAAAGGAATACAAATTGGAAAAGAAGCAAAACTGTCACTGTTTGCAGATGACATGATACTATACATACAGAATCCTAAAGATGCCACCAGAAAACTACTAGAGCTAATCAATGAATTTGGTAAAGTTGCAGGATAAAAAATTAATGCACAGAGATCTCTTGCATTCCTATACACTAATGATGAAAAATCTGAAAGAGAAATTAAGGAAACACTCCCATTTACCACTGCAACAAAAAGAATAAAATACCTAGGAATAAACCTACCTAAGGAGACAAAAGATCTGTATGCAGAAAACTATAATACACTGATGAAAGAAATCAAAGACGATACCAACAGATGGAGAGATATACCATGTTCTTGGATTGGAAGAATCAATATTGTGAAAATGACTACACTATCCAAAGCGATCTACAGATTCAATGCAATCCCTATCAAATTACCAATGGCATTTTTTACAGAATTAGAACAAAAAAATCTTAAAATTTGTATGGAGACACAAAAGACCCCAAATAGCCAAAGCAGTCTTGAGGGGAAAACAACGGAGCTGGAGGAATCAGACTCCCTGACTTCAGACAATACTACAGAGCTACAGTAATCAAGACATAAAAAAAAAAAAAAAAAGATGTGGTACATATACACAATGGAATATTACTCAATCATAAATAAAAAAGAACGCAATTGGGCCATTTGTAGAGATGTGGATGGATCTAGTGACTGTCATACAGAGTGAAGTGAGTGAGAAAGAGAAAAACAAATATCACATATTAACACATATATGTGGAACCTAGAAAAATGGTACAGATGCACCAGTTTGCAGGGCAGAAATTGAGACACAGATGTAGAGAACAAACATATGGACACCAAGGGGGGAAAGCAGCGGTGGGTGGGGGTGCTGGTGTGATGAATTGGGAGATTGGGACTGACATGTATACACTGATGTGTATAAAATGGATGACTAATAAGAACCTATTGTATAAAAAAAAATAAAAAGAACGTATAAACATTAAAAAAAAACCCACAATGCGGTATCACCTCATGCCTGTTAGAATGGTTATTATCAAAAAGATAGGAGAGGGGAACACGGGAGGGCCACCTGGCCTTCACGTCGTGTGCTGCCACATCAGTGCTTTGCCGCCTTGGTGTCGTGCGGCTGACGACAGGACTTTTACCAAATGTATTTTAAAGTGTTGTCTCACCGGCCACTGGAATTCAGAGCCTTCTTTGCTGACTACAATGCCATCTGTAACAAGGAAACAGGCCAGCTCTGCCAAGCTGACAAGGAACTCATCATTGTGGTAACCAGTCTGACCAACAGGTGCTCATATAGTGTGGATGTTCACAGTGCTTGGTACAGGGTCTTCTCAAAGAAGCCAGTGCTCTCTGACCAGCCGGCCCCAAGCCTGGGCCTGTCAACGCTGGATCTGCCTCCCTCGACTCTTTCCCTCCAAGACTGGTTGTGAAATGGGTCTTGATACCCCAGCCAACAGGTTACTCTCTCCTTGTTTCATCCAAAGTCAGGCCTTTTGGGTGTCAGAGGTCATGCTAATTCTTCTCAGAGAAATGAACTGAGGATAAAGACACAGTGAACATGGGTCTGTGTGAACTGGAGAAAGTCTGACCTCCCTACCCAGTAAAAGGCAATGCTGGAATTTGCTCTTGCTATTTCCTGAGCTGATGACATAACAGATGACCATTTCAAAAACTTCGAGGTGCATGGCTTCAACCAAGAAGATGCCTGGGATATAGCTGCAATTTCAGCTTTTTATGCCATGTCCAACCGCCTTGCTCATTTCATCAATCTTGTTCCCAACAAAGAATTCTATTTGATGGGCAGATCCAATGATGTCAAAGACATCAGGAGTGAACCTGCTGCTCCCAAAGTATAAAAGCCTGAACAGAAAGGCCAGTGTTTACATTTCCAGCACATTGCATTATAAGACACCAGTTGGGAAGTAATTTTTTTTAATGTTTAGTCAATGGATAAGGAAGAAAGTAAATAAATTTGTTCCCTGCCTGCTTAATGAGATAGATCCTAAGGGACATGTGATATCTGGGCCTAGGGGAAATCTTTTACGTTTTTACTTTTGCTGTGATCTGAAAGGAGCACCAGGGACAAAGGTGAACATTTTTTAGCTTTTAATATAGTGTTGGGCTTCCCTGGTGGTGCGGTGGTTGAGAGTCCGCCTGCCGATGCAGTGGACCCAGGTTCGTGCCCTGGTCCGGGAGGATCCCACATGCCGCGGAGCGGCTGGGTCCGTGAGCCACAGCCGCTAAGCCTGCGCGTCCGGAGCCTGTGCTCTGCAGTGGGAGAGGCCATAGCAGTGAGAGGCCCGCGTACCACGAGGAAAAAAAATATATAGTGTTACACAGAAATTGGTCTATATAGACTGTGGTTTGAAATCAGTCCCTTGTTAACATGGTGGTATACCAAGGGTCTGAAAGACAGTGGGTAAATAGAAGCAGGCACCAAGTTGTTCTATCTTTAGTGCCTTCTCCTTTAACCTCCAGTGACTTTTGTTTAAATCATGGTCATCTCAATAGAATTTTAGTCCTTATGTGCTTTATTCTTATTTTAGGTTTTAGTAAAAAATTATTTGGAACAGGAGGGAGCTCATATTTTAAGCAGAAATGTAAGAGAAAACCGACCCTGACATTACTAAGCAACTCGTTCTGCGTGTCACAACCACAGCTGCCTTATGTGTGCGGCTGCCTTAACTTTGCAGGAGTCATTTTCATTATCTAGCTGATAGAGGTACATGCAAACCTACAAAATGTTTTTGTTTCCACTTGACTTCTTTGGATTCTCTAAATTGCTAGTGAACAATTCTTAATCAGTTTGGGAGCGACAGTGAGTCAACTTTGAATTGCCTGAACTGTGAAACCTGATTATCTTGAGACAGCACAACTCTTGCTGCAGAGCTTATGTTTTTCTGCTGGAACTATATTTTAAATACCTTGGATTATGTAACCTTTTAAAACTGACTTTTGAGGGGAGGAGGCAGGGGCATAAAAAAGAAAGAAAAAAAAAAAGACAAGAGACTAAGTGTTGGTGAGGACGTGCAGAAAAGCTAATGCTTGTGTACTGCTGGTGCAGCCATAATAGGAAACAGTATAGAGGTTCCTCAAAAAATTAAAAATTGAACTACTGTACAATCCAGCAATTCCACTTCTGGGTATATATCCAAAGGAAATGAATATAGGGTATCAAAGAGATATTTGCACTCCCATGTTCACTACAGCATTATTCACAACAGCCAAGATATGGAAACAACCTAAGTGTCCATCAAGGAATGAATGGAAAAAGATCATGTGGTATATATACACAATGGAATATTATTCAGCCATGAGAAAGAAGGAAATTCTGCCATTTGCCACAACACTGATGCACCCTGACAGCATTATTCCAAGTGAAATAAGCCAGACAGAGAAAGCTGAATACTGCATAGTATCACTTACGTGTGGAATCTGAAAAAAAAAAGTCAAAATCAGAAAGTAGAAAGGTGGTTGCCAAGGGCTTGGGAGTGGGGGAAATAGGGACAGGTTGGTAAAAAGGTACATAAAAATAATCATAGTCATAATAGAAGAAACATGTATAAAAGTCAACGTGACATGCCCAATGCTGGCTCTGGTAGCATATCTATTCTTTCTAGTTCTTCCAGTCCAAAGAAATGACAGTGCAGTTACTGGCAAACTCAAAAATAATGTTTGCAGCAGAGAACTGTAAACACAAAAGAGCCGATTAAGCATTAATAGCTCCTCGCGGATAAACATATTGGTCTTCAAAGCACTACATAAAGGACTGTTCTAAAACAACAGCTTAACCTTTTATGCCTTTTCTTTACCTAGTTTAACAAATAGGTTTCACAGTGTGAGAAAAGTTGGACAGCAATATATGCCATTCAAGTTCAAATCAACAAATACAAATATGTAACAGGATGTGTTTTATAATCAATGTCTTGCTTTTTAGTCATCTAGATGGGAATATAGGCTTTTGTTATATATTTGCAAATTAAAATTTTTTAAGAAAAAACTACCCTCCACCGTCAGAAGCCATTGTCTTTCATAAGCCTAAAACCTCAAGAAGGACCGATTTCAAAGCCATATAATACCCCACAATCTATTCAAATGCTAGTTTGTTTTGTTTTAAATCTTATTCAAACCTTTGTGCATTTCAAGTCTACCTCTTCCCACATCTTGGCATTCTGGTGAGAAGTCTTGAAGGCCCTCAGTATCTGCTGCAAATCATCTAAAATTTACGATCCTCCCCCACTAGAAAAAATGCCCCCAGAGGTTCTTGTGGCATAAAGTTGCCTGTGTATCAGTGAAGTTGACCCAGCTATTGCAGTTGTGTCAGACTGAACCAGGGATTGGTGCACCAGCCTAAGGCAGCCAAGGATTAACTGAACAGCTAGGGTCCAACTTGCTAAAGAGGGTAACTGCACAGAGAATGGTGACAAATATATTCAGACCCTCCCATACAATTAGGGCAAAGAGAACGCAGTCACTAGAGATCAGGCAGTGCTCCAAGTGATTGTAAGCTGTCCATGAGGCCTACTCCATATTCTAGCCTGAAAAGGATTAGGACCCTGAGTGAATACACAGTTAACAAGCAAATAATATCCTACGCTACTGCACAGTCCCAATCCTGAAGGCATCTCTTCCGCACAATCCAGAAAAGTCTAATACAACTGATCTACTTCTCTAGACACAACATGTTCCAGTCATCACACCCATGGACTTGGTCACTGAAGAGCCAAGCCTTCACACACACCCTTGTGCTCCTCTGGCAGGAGAGGTGGGTAAAGCTGCAGTGAGACCCTTCCAATTACCTAAAATTCTCTCTCATCACAATAATCCATAAAGTAAGCCTGAGCTGCTTGACAATCACCTCCTTCAAGAAGACTTCTCCAACTGATCCAAATGACATTAAAATTACTTTATTCTGTGACCCCCTCCATTTAGTTTTTTCTATAAATCACACATCATTTCAATCAACTCTTGAGATTCAGTCCAACCTCCAATAACACAGAACTTGACTCATCTTAAACATTATCTGAAATTTGCTGGGCCTCAATTTTTTTTTAATAGAGACCTTTATTCCCATATGGTTTGACTGGTATATTTATTTATAATTGTTTCCACAGAACCATGTTCTTCAGATCCACTAGTAAAAAGCATTTGTCGGGCTTCCCTGGTGGCGCAGTGGTTGACAGTCTGCCTGCTGATGCAGGGGACACGGGTTCGAGCCCTGGTCTGGGAAGGTCCCACATGCCGCGGATCGGCTAGGCCCGTGAGCCACAGCTGCTGAGCCTGCGCGTCCGGAGCCTGTGCTCCACAATGGGAGAGGCCGTGATGGTGAGAGGCCCGCGCACTGCGATGAAGAATGGCCCCCGCTTGCCACAACTGGAGAAAGCCCTCACACAGAAACGAAGACCCAACACAGCAAAAATAAATTAATTAATTAATAAACTCCTACCCCCAACATCTTCTTAAAAAAAAAAAAAAAATCAGTAATATAAATTTTTTTAAAAAAGCATTTGTCTCCTCAATACAAGGCAAATAAACTAAAGTCTATATCATGTCTATTCTTTTATATGTTTCCCCAAATCCAAGACTGTTTTAACCTCAACAAGTGAACAATTTTGTTAATAAATATAACACTTATCCTAATAAGATTATTTCGAAGGATATCTGAATATGGGATATTTTTATTATTCTGGATTTTCTAATACAGCTGAACAAAAATGTAAAAAGGACAGTTATAACCATGGATCGCATTTTAGGTGCAGTATTTACTATATTAATTAACATTATAAAATATATCCTTACAGGGCTTCCCTGGTGGCGCAGTGGTTGAGAGTCCGCCTGCCGATGCAGGGGACGTGGGTTCGTGCCCCAGCTGGGGAAGATCTCACATGCCGCGGAGCGGCTAGGCCCGTGAGCCATGGCCACTGAGCCTGCGCATCCAGAGCCTGTGCTCCGCAACGGGAGAGGCCACAACAGTGAGAGGCCCGCATACCGCAGAAAAAAATATATATATCCTTACAAAATTATTGCATATAAACAAATGAGATATATATATAATTATTTACAAAGCACAAAGGTATTAGGCAGCAACATAATGCAAAATATCAAGAGAACAAAATCAGAAGGTGCCCTAAGGAATTTAGAACTTAACAGACGACCTAAGGTAAGTATGAACAGTATGCCTGTGGAGATGAAGGGTACCCTGACTAAAAGGAAGGGAGATAAGGAAAAGTGAAAGTCAGCAGGTGGTATTTGCTTCACTGCATAGGTAGTGTTTTGAGTGTTATCTGAAGCAGTCAGAAAAAGCTAAATATGTTAAATACTGAAAGAAGCAGGTATCTGGCATAGCTAGAAGAGGAATATTAGGTGCTGAGAAAGGAGAGTAATGTGAATCCAAGAAGAATGCTCCTACAAGAAGCCATACAGATGAGCTGACAGAAAATAAGAACAGAGAAGAAACGAAACCAATACCAAAGATAACACAAGGAAGGGCTAGGTCTATAAGAGGGAGAGTAGAATAAAGACAGTGGGTTACAGATCATCCTCGTGTGCGATGACAGAGTTCAAGAAGAGTATAATGCAGTATTATGCATGATTATGAACAATGCCTTTATTTTACAAAGTTTCTATCCAGAAAGAAAATTCTTCCTATTTATTCCTCAGAATGAGGCAGCAATCATTACAAAGTACATTAAGTGTGTATATTCATAATACATAAAGTTTTACATATGCTCTCCCACTTCAAAATGCAACCCAGATTTTAAATGCATTAAGTCACTGCAGCCTGCCACCCCGAAAAAAAAAAGGAAAGAAAGAAAGAAAAGGTAATGCTTTTCATCTAACAAAAATCAGACAGGGTACTTGCTCTTTCCTCTCTTCAAATTTTAACCTTTGAAGCAGGTATCTCTGCTTAAGAAAAAATTCCTAATATCAAAACCAAATTCCTTTCCTCTTTCATTAGGTTCAAATCGCTATCAAAGAATTAGTATGACTGAAAAAAAATTTTTAATTAACAGTTGAATTAAATTATGGACATAAAATTCAACTGTCACAGAATCCAAAGTAACTCCCTCAATGCAATCTTCCAAAAAGCAGGATTTTAGACGGCTGATATTAGAGAAGATCACCAGAAATTGGAAAGGAGATTCAATGGGCATTTATATCATGATCCAGCAAGATCCTGAATGCTTCACCAAAGAACTATTATATTTCTCTTGTGAACCTCAAACTTCTAATAGCTTGCCTTCTAAAATGCTCTTATTACTAATTTATTGGCTTTGGCTTTTTTAGACCAAAATATGTAGAACTGCGGAAGCTTCTGATCAGCACAACCATAATTAAGTGATACAATTTTAGGCCAGCCCAGTCCTCATAAAGAAAAAGAGAAATAAAATTTTTTTTTTAATTTAAGCTTGACATTTTAGCCTATGTAGTCTCTCATTAATATAGTAGTTAAGAGAGAGTTCTGGAGTCAAACTCTTCTCTTACAATCCTGACTGATCTTGGGCGAGTAACTTAGATCTAAGTCTGTGCCCTCATGTATAAAATATAGGTATTACTAATACCTATCTCACAGAGTTGTTAAGGCTGAAAGGAGACAATACATGTAATATTCTTTGAACACTGCTTCACAAATAGAAAATATTCAGTGAAAGTTTTAGTCACTTTTCACATTGTTTAGGCTTTAAAATGCATTAAAACAACCTAGGGACCTCCATTACCACCTCCAAGAACCTCTAAGGAGTACAGGGACCTGAGATTTTATAATCATGCCCTAATATGTCCCTCCACTACATTTTTAAATTAAATCAATATATGTGCTTTTTACCTGAATTTATGTCTCCCTAAAGATGGCACCTTCAGAAAAATATTTTGTCTGTTGATTTCTATCTGGTGGACTTACAGCGGGTTAGAACACTATAAATGGCAAAGAACCATTAAAGCCGTATTTTTGTGTGTTTGAGTTTCCTATTCTGAACATACATTACTTTTGTAATCAGAAAAAACAAATGTTGTAAGATTAGTGTTTTCCCTCAATAATTTATTTTGGCAGTCAGGAATTTTTATGCAGTCTACTTATTTATCCAAGTGCCTAATAAAATAGATTCT
This sequence comes from Neophocaena asiaeorientalis asiaeorientalis, assembly GCF_003031525.2. Taxonomy (NCBI): domain Eukaryota; kingdom Metazoa; phylum Chordata; class Mammalia; order Artiodactyla; family Phocoenidae; genus Neophocaena; species Neophocaena asiaeorientalis. The sequence goes on along the minus strand of NW_020175393.1, from coordinate 5,240,395 downwards.
TAGAGGTTTTAGTATTTTCTTCCTACTTCTTACATATTACATTGCTCACAAGCAAAGACTTGGAAACAAAACACATTTACTAAACCATATTATATAAGTAAATTTTATATATCAGAAGTTCCCTTCTAGAGTACAATCTATTTATAATTCAATTGTTTAGACCTCAGAACTCATTTTCCCTTAAAAGCAATGTTGTAAGTATAGCTGAAGTTCCTAGATTAAGCCAGAAAGATTATTTAGCCATATTATTACTGAATTCTAGTAATAGGATTATTGACCTAGGTTTCAAAATCCAGGGTCAAGCCATACAATAGAAAGAAACAGAAGTTTTTAAAAAATCCAGCTTCTTTTTTGAAGCTCAGGAATATCCCTTGGCAATTTTCTTAAATAGGCAGCTTGCTTTGCTATCTTTTGACTGCCCTCTAGTTTGTGCCCCCCTGCTCTCATGCTGCCCCTTGTGCCCACCTATTACAGAACTCCACCCAAACCTGGCCTCCCATGATGCAATCTTACCCAGTCCTCTTTTCCCAACTATCCTACCAATGTAAGTGATCACATTTAGATATTAAATATAGAGTAATATGAATGAACCAACTCACACTGAACCCCTTAATTCTAAGCTGGAGCATTTCTGGTCATATAAAATGAAGTGAAATATTCAGGCCACATCAAAACAGACATTACTGACCTACAAGAGAACCAGGCACAATCAAATTTTCACAACTCTTCTTTTATATTCTTCTTTCTAAGCCCACCAGGTTTCGAAAAGTACTAAAACCGTCAAAGACATGTACAGTGAAGAAAAGAGTAAAAGCAGAGAGTGGACACCCTCTGAGAAACTTAAAAGTTTAGAAAATGCAGTACACAAAGAACATGTGAAATTAAAGAACTATGATTTAGTTCAAATTAACACCAAATGCTAAGGGAACACAAAAATTATGTCTTAAGCGACATTATAAATACAAATGACCCCTGAACTATGTGGGGTCAGGGGCACTGACTGACTCTATGTGCAGTCAAAAATCTCCGTATAATTTACAGTCAGCCATCCGCATCCGGAGATTCAACCAACCAGAGCTTATGTAGTACTGTAGTATTTACTACTGAAAAAAAAATCTGCATATAAGCAGACCTGAGCAATTCAAACCCGTGTTGTTCAAGGGTCAACTGTATATGAGTAGGAGGCAGAAAGACATTCCAGGAAGAGAGAAAATAAGAAGGCAAGGAGTTTACAAAAAGCAAGACAGGTGCATGAGGTGATAAAGATACCACACTGGGTTAAAAAAGGAAAGGAACATGGTTTTGATCTGGAGGTATATGGGACCAAGTAGAAAAAAAAGACTTCAAGTAAACGGTACAGTACAGAATTGAACAGACCAAAAACTGGACCACTTCCAGGTAATCCTTTGTTTTGGAGAATGTCCTATATATTGTAGGATGTTTAGCAGCATCCTCGGCCTCTACTCACTTGATGTCATTAACACCTCTCTCCACTAAGTGATAACAGCTAAAAATATCTCCAGACATTGTCACATGTCCTCCAGGGGACAAATTCAACCTGCTTTAAAGAATCAATCTTTAACCAAAAAGCCCCAAACAAAGCAAAAAATATATTAAGCTACGAAAGGAACCAAAGCAGGAAATGTGCAACTACGCTAAAACACGAACTGGTCAGATCCCCGAGCACCTGAGTATTCTAAGAAACCAATTTTTCCTAATAGCTGAGAATCTATCCTTTTAAGTACCAAGTATCTCTTTTTTCCAATTTTAACTCTCTTGAACAGAGAGGGTTTTTTTAATTTTTATATATTTTACATAAAATATATTTTTATTTTTATATACGACCTTGCCTTAAGCAAGAATATCAAAGAAAATTTTAACTCTATTTTAAGATTCAGGGTCATTGTGAAATCCATTCATAACTGTATTACAAGACTTTGAGATCTTCAGAGAATATTATAAGTAAGGAACAACAACAGTTTTATGTGGTTCAAGGAAAGTACATGTGGATAGAACTGGGTAATTAGGTAAAACAGTATAGCCTGGAGTCAGACCAAGGAGTTTGAATTTTATCTCTAAGAGTAAGCACTCATCCTGTTCTTTTGGTGGGTAAATAACATAAACAGGTCTGTTTTCCGAAGATCATAAATGAATGAATGAGAGAAAGACCAGAACTCAGTAAGAAGTTCCATTTAGACGTAACAGGCCAAGCAGAAGGCAGAGGCTGCCTGACCTAGGGTGGCAGTGATGGCAAAGAGGGAGAGAAAAATATAAAATATAGCTGGAAGACCAATTTGGTGAACTACGGATGAAAAACGGAGGGGATATAAAGGGTCAAAGATGACACTGACTTCCGGCTACGTAGATATCACTAAGACTGGGAAAACAGTAAAAGAACCTCATTTCCAAGGAAAAAGATAATGAGCTAGATTTGGGTTTTAAGGTCTAGCCTCATGAACTCAGTAACCTAGGCTTTATTTAAGCAAGTCAAGTTAAATTTCTACTAAATTTCACCCTCACTGAAGAAAAATAACACACATCCAACTTATTTGTGAAGATTAAATAACACAGTAAAAGCATTCTGGAAAGAATCAGTCTAGTATAAGAAATGACTATTCCTCTTTTTTTTATTATTCCTGGCAAAGCTACCACTAAGTACAAGCTTCATGGGGTACCTTCATTTCCCTATCACAAATCTTTCCAATCACCCTAAAATAATTCACATTCAAGCCACCAACAGCTTCTTCCTGGACATTTCTGTTCCACTGTACTGGTTGTTTTATTTCACCACTGTGTTTCACCTCTGCCTTGACATCCTTTACAGCATGTTTTAGGAAAACTACAATAAGGATATTAATTCTGAAAGTTTCTTTTTCATTAACACATTTTTCATCTCTATGTGTTTCTTCTACTCTATCTTGTCTACTCTACTTCCTAATAACCCAGTCCTACTTCAAATCTGCACTACATACTTCAATAGCCTCATAAGCCTCCAAACTTTTTCCAAAAAGTTAAAAAAATAATTCACTCCACTACACTCCCCCTCCCCCCAAAAAAAAAATCCTCCTGGCTGTGAAGGTCTGACTCATCTGGACAAAAGGAGAATCACTGAGGTAAACGTGTGTTCCTCTTTGTACTAAGCCTCAAGAGAGAAAAGGGTTGTAGAAAGTTGGAACATCATACTCTCTCCCTCCCAAAAGAACCTCCAAAGCTGACTCAGACTTTGTAAAGAAAATGTGAAGTTTTACAAAGAGTAAGAAAGCGTGGGTAGGAAAAAAGGAAGAGAATTCAAAATATAGAAAACTAGATGACTACAACACACAACCCACCAGAGTTGGTTATATGTTTCACTGGACATGTCTCATGGCCTGTATCTACCATCATGCCCTTCAAGAGTAACTACCCATCAGAAAAATTCCTGTTTAGATGAAGGATGGATACCAGACACCCCGATGGCAAAAGGAAATCAGAAAACATCCATATGTCGTCAGAGGTGAATCAATCAGATAATCCCTCAAAGGAGCTTACTAAAGTTTTCAAAGTGTGGTCCCCAGCGGAGCAGCATCAGCATCCACATCACAAGCAAGGGAACTTGTGGGAAATGCAAATTATTTGGCCCTATTCTAGGAATAGGGCCTAGCAACCAGGTGACTGTGATACACCCTGAAGCTTGCCTATTATTAAGATCCTCTGAGCCTCCTTAAATCCCGGTTTATTAAGTATACCATGGAGCTTGCGCTTGGATTAATGTTGAGATTTCCCTGTATCCTTGAATACCTAGAATAGTGCCTGACACAGAATGCCTGACTCAATAAATGTTTGTTGAATGAATGAGTGAACGGCCTTAAAATAAACTTTACCCCTTACTAAACTACTGTTAATGGAATTGTTTCTTGTAACCAAAGAATCTTAATTAGGCAATGTGCATGGGGAGTGGGGGCAGGGTACACACAAGATGGCCAAAGTCATGTGGAGCTCGTCCATGGGGACACAGAGAGAGCTAGAACACTGTTTGGAGAAGAAAAAGCTAAGAAACATACCCTGTCCAAAAGAAAAAGTGAAGGAATTTCAAGGGCAAAATTGAGAATTTAATAACAGGGTCAAGGAAACTGCAGCTATAAGGAACTGTGATTTGACCTTGTACAAGCTCTGAGGCCAAAATAGAAAACTGCCATGCTTTTTCAAGAACCTAGGAAGTTAATGAATAAAGACTTTGACTTCTGTCTCAATGAGGAGTGAAAAAGTCTATGTATCTAATGATTGACCTGATCTGTATGTAATTTGTACCTTAAGATTCCACCACACCATGGAAATAATTTATACCTTTTAACTCTGCTATAGCTGACAGATCAGGGACATAACCATCAAAAATATGAGTGGCCAGACTAAATTCAGAGAGCTCTCAGAAGCAGAATTCTACCCTCTTCCCTATCCCTATTGATACTCTGAATATTGAGAGCAGAAATTTACTCCCAAAAAGGCAAAAAAATAAAACAAAACCAAATGAAACTTTTGGGGGCCCAGGGGCAGGGGGCTGCCTCTACTTTCAAACCCCTGAACTCCAATTCTCTGTATGTCACAGAAGGATTCTTCTTTCTCAAATGCTGTATTAATAACATTATATGTCCATCAACAGATGAATGGATAAAGAAGATGTGGCACATATATACAATGGAATATTAGCCATAAAAAGGAACGAAACTGAGTTATTTGTAGTGAGGTGGATGGACCTAGAGACTGTCATAGAGTGAAGTAAGTCAGAAAGAGAAAAACAAATACCATATGCTAACACATATATATGGAATCTAAAAAAAGAAAAAAAATGGTCAGAAGAACCTAGGGGCAAGATGGGAATAAAGATGCAGACCTACTAGAGAATGCACTTGAGGATACGGGGGGCAGGGGGGTAAGCTGGGACAAAGTGAGAGAGTGGCATGGACATATATACACTACCAAACGTAAAATAGATAGCTAATGGGAAGCAGCTGCATAGCACAGGGAGATCAGCTCAGTGCTTTGTGACCACCTAGAAGGGTGGGATAGGGAGGGTGGGAGGGAGGGAGATACAAGAGGGAAGAGATATGGGGACATATGTATATGTATATGTATATGTATAACTGATTCACTTCGTTATAAAGCAGAAACTAACACACCATTGTAAAGCAATTATACTCTAATAAAGATGTTAAAATATATAATATATTATAGTCCCTCAGAGGCCTCCTAATGAGACCACCTTCCAATTGTCTCATAAATCATATTTAAATTACTAACCATGCTTTTTTTTTAAGCGGGGGGGGGGGGGGGGGGGGGTCTCCCCCCT